>NC_077230.1:369738052-370038052 GCF_027887165.1 Monodelphis domestica | reverse complement strand
GTGGGTGTGCTGGCTCTGGGCACCTGAGATATGCATTCTCTCACATTTTGGAGTTTTCTGCCTAGCTGCCTTGGTGGGGGGGGGCTGCTGTCCTAGTCAGCTCCCAAGGACACAGCTCCTCGCTTCAGAGGCACCCCTTGCTCATTTGTCTCAGAGTGCACTTGCCCTGGCTCTGGCCCTGTAGGTGGGAGTGGGGGGGATGGTGAATTGGTACAGCCCCAATCCCACACACCTTCAATTCTGTGCCTGCTTTACAGCTTCTCCACTCCTCTGATAAAGATTCTTAAGGTCTTTTGGGGTGATCCTTGTCAGTGTATGTTGGGGAGAGTAAGCCACATTTAGCTGGCCTCCATGCTTACCCGGAAGTCCCAGATTATAGTTATTTGAACAAAGTAGTCATACCTATCACTACAGATGTTCCTGATCTCTTCATTGTTAGAGGCCATGTAGCTCAAGCCCAAGGTAAATGATATAGGGTTTTCAACCTTGTCAATTCTTTTTTCTCTGTTCCTCTGACAGACTATTCAGGAGCAGTTTGCTTTCACCTAGGAAAGAGTCTAACATGTCTTCACTGTCCTTTTTCAGAGTTACCTGAACTCTCCCTAAAACAGCTACATTATTATGGGCAATGGCCTGAAAGAGGCCCATATTCCTATAGTCATTAATGTACTCCTCCACACTGATGACGTAATATTGGTTGTATTAGATGAAGTCAAAGTGGCAGAGATGTTAGGTCAGATGGTAGCCCATTTGAAAGACAAGGGGTAATAAATTAACCCTAAGAAAATCCAAGATTTAGCCCACTGAATCAAATTTTTTGTGAATACAGTTGGTAGAGAGATCCAGAGGATTCCAGGCTCAGCTTGAAGTAAGCTACTGATACTTACTTCCCCATAATCTAAGAAGAAGAAGTCTAAAAACTTAGTAAACTTTTCAGGTTTTAAACAGCTCATATTGCTAACCTGGGTTTTCTGAAAGTCCCCATTTACTGAATCACCTACAAGTCTTCCTCTTACAAGTAGGGTCTCGAATAAGGGTCAGTCCTAGAAAATATGAGCCAGGCTGTCCAGCAATCTCTCCCTATTGGTCCTCATCACCCTAAAATGCCCAGGTTTTTGGAAGTCTCTGTACTCAAGTGGAGGGGGGGGGGGTTTAACAGGGACCAAGAGGTGACCAGAACAAAAGACTATTCAGCTTCTGGAGTTCCAAGTCCTTCAAAGCAGCCACTTCTATTTTGAATTGTTGTCATTTTTATTGTTCAGTTACTTCACTTGTGTCCAACTCTTCGTGGCCTATTTTTTTTTTTTTGGCAAAGATACTGGAATGGTTTGTCATTTCCATCTCCAGCTCATTTACAAATAAGGAAACTGAGGCAAATAGGATTAAGTTATTTGCCCAAGGCCTCATCGCTAGGAAGTGTCTGAGGTCAGATTTAAAATAAAAATGAATCATCTTGATTCCAGACCAGTCACTCTATCCACAGAACCACCTAGGTGCCCTACTTTTGAATAGTAATTCCTATTTAGACATCTCATTTCCCACTTGACTATATGCATTGCTGACTTATTTGAATTCTCTGTCAGAACTCATTTTGGGCTTTGTTGACTTCTTTGCTGACATAGAATATCTTCTTTTTTCTCCTCCTTTCCTCTTCAGTTTCTTTTCTTTTCTTTTTTGGCTATTTCTTCTTTTTGTAAGGATAATTTTAGGGTTGTGACCTAATCTAAATTAATTTTGGTCACCAGGAAATATCCCAAATAAAATACCAACGTCAGTTAGTAAATTTATGGTGGTTTAATTAATATAGAGGAAAGGAATTAAGGAGAAGGGAGAGTGAAAGGGTGTAGGATTTCTCCTATCTGGCCTGTGCCAGGGGAAGTTCAAAGTCCTCTGCCATGAGGTCTGTGAAGATTAGTGGCTTTCTAAGAGGGTAGTGTTTGGAAGGTAAAGGAGAAAGAATCAGCCTAAACTCCAATAGAACTCAGTAAGATGCCTCACTTGAACTAGGTTACTCAGCTTCTCCCAGTATAGTATCAAGGAAAACTCACTGCCAAATCAGACAATAGCTGTCACCACACCAAGATGCCAGAATGCTTAGCATGCTCAGCAAGCTGCCACCAGCCACCTCTCTGCTGCACAAGAGGTCAGAGAGAGTGATGCGAAATATATAGAGGATTTTACATCACTTTCCTGTGTCTCACCTGTACCAATGGTAGCTTAAGCTTGACTTAGGGACAGCCCAGGGGTCTGTCAGCTGTTTCTGATTTGTCATTTGCTATCACATGTTTATCATAGGCCATCCTCCTAGATACTTAATCCTTAAGTATAGGTGTAGACATTCTTGATTTTGTTAGACTAAGTAGGGTGGAGTAATCTAAAGTCACATTTTAAAAATTTCTTTTCTTTTTTAGTTACATATTGAAATATTATTTTACAATTATTTTCTGATATTTTAAAACTCAGATTCTCTCCTTCCCTTCTTTCCCCAGACCTTCCCCCAGGTCTGTTTGCAAATGGTCTTTTGTGTGTTAATATTGGTGCCTTTATGCAATATGTATTTCCATAATCTCTATTGTATGACAGAAGACATATCACATGTACAATAAAAAATAACTCATGAAGGAAATAAAGTGAAAATGGCATGCTTTGATCTTCAATCAGACTCTAACAATTCCTTCTTTGTCCTTGGATAGTACGAAGATTGGATTTGACTCTCCTCTGATTATAACAAAGAAGGTACTTAGCTTTTCCCTGATTGTGAAGATTTAAATTGTAACTCATGTCTATTTTTAGATTTTAATCCCCATAAGTGTAAACACCCTACTTAAAAGTTAAGTATGGTAACCTGCCTGTTTTTAGGTTCAATCACAAAAAAGTGCAAACACGGTACTTAAAAGTTAAGTATGAAGATCTGCCCATTTAGATCTAATCAGCAAAAGTACAAATATCTCATTTAATCATGAAGTGGGAGGGCTGTGACCCAAGTGTGCAATAATAAGTAAAGAATCAGAATCGACCAACTGCCTTCTGGGCAGTCCTAGAACAGAGCATCAACTATGATAGGTAGAAATAGAATTAAGGGAAGGCACAGGAATTGATGAAAGAGAAAATGTCTTTAAAAGGGGCTGTCACTTCCTGTGAGACACAGTTCTTCATTTTTGGAAGTAGAGACAGGAGTCTTGGAACTTCCTGTAAGAATTCAATTCTTCATGCTTTTAAGTTGAGACTGGTGAAGAGGGGCAGGAGAATCTGCTGACTGAACTGATACTTGGTGAGTGAAAAGCTGACTCTAAATAGGCTAGATATCTTACCTTATCCTCTCTCTGATTTCTTGCTTCACTCTTTCTACCTTTTGTAAATAATTTATAAATAAAATCTCTGGAATTAATTAAATTCCTGGCAACCAAGTCCAATCTTTTAAAAATTAACCCGTTTTCCCCCTTACAATAGTAACTTTTTTGTCATGAGTCTCTTGAGGTTATTTTGAGACCTTGTTTTACTGATAATAGTTTAGTTCTTCACAGTTGATCATGGTACAGTATTTCTGTTTCTGTATATTTTGGCTATTCCTTCTTAGGAGACAAGTCTCAACTCATTCATGTCTGCCTATCTGATGACAATCTAGTCTAGCACTTTTCCACAGATTTTCTATAGGAGTCACCCCAATACTGGGGAACCTTCTTGCTTTTCCCCAACACTATAAGTATATCAGTTTAAGTTGAGTTGTCCACCTGCTATCATCACACTTATCACATTACCAGCCTAATTTCTTTTTAACGCATTTTTTTCCTTGTTTACACCTGGTTTACTCTTTGATTTAATTGATTAACTTAATGCGGTGTCCAGGTAAGCTTCACTCATACATAAATGAGGAAATTGAGTTCAGGAAAAATAAGGCTTTCTTTTACCCCCAAAGGACACATAGTGGCACTCAAGTCTAGAGTTTAGGTCTTTTGGCTCTCATTCAGTACTAACAGCACAGTATGCTATTAGTTTAGTCCACCCATGTAAAGGATAATTTTAGCTTTGTAACCTAAACTATGTTAATTATTTGGTCACCATCAATATCCCAAATATAAAAAAATATATATAATCAAGTCAGCTGGAAATTTATGGTGATTTAATTGATATAGTGGAAAGAAGTTTAGAAGAAGGAAGAAGGAAAGGGTGTAGGATTTCTCCTGCCTGACTAGTGCCAGGAGGAAGACCAGAGGCTCTAGGAAGGTAAGGTTTTGGAGGGTTAGGAGGAAGGAATCAGCCTGAACTCCAAAAGGGCTCAGTCAAGATGCCTGAACCTGAATCAGCTCAAGGGAAAACTCACTGCCAAACCCAGACAAATAGCTGCCACCATGCCAAGATGTCAGAACGCTTAGCACTCTGCCAGCCAGAGTCACCTCTCCGGGGGAAAAAAAGAAGGGGAAAAGTGATGTGCCCTATATAGATGATTTTAAGTCACTTTCCTGTGTCTCATCTGTACCAATGATAGCTTAGCTTGACTTAGGACAGCCCAGGAGTCTGTCAGCTATTTCTGCACATGTCTGTTGAAGGCCATCTTCTCAGATAATTAAATCTTTGAGTATGGTGCAGATATTCCTGACCTTGTTAAACTAAGTAAGGTGGAGAAATGTAGAGTTCCCAAGACTTGATTCTGTTAAACTAAGTATCTCCATTGTTACTAATCAGAAAAGAGTTAAATCATATCTTCTAAAGTATGGTCTGAGTAGGGTGGAGCAGTTTTAAAATTCACAATTTCCCCTGAGTCCCGAGGAAGACTAGTCTCTCCAATGGGACTTGTAAACATACCAGCTATGAAATTATAATAGTTAGGGAGGATTAGGAAAGAGAGAAGGCAAAACCAATGTTTTTCTAGGCACATTGACAAAAAGCCAAATTAGGGGCAGTCCCCTTTGGCATAAAAGTGTACATTTACAATAAATGTTCAATCAAACTTCAGTTCGATCAACCACACCCAAAGTTCATTCTTGACCTTCTTGATTTAGTGTAGGTTTTCTGGCATCTTTATGCAACAGTTCATTCTCTGGATTTAGGAGTTAGCAAGCTTCTTCCTTGAAAATCTTTCTCAAACAAAAGAATTTCTAAATCTTGGATCTTTTTAAAATTTACAATCCCCCCTTAAGTGGGTGTTAAAAAACATCCAGCTCAGCACAGGATGCAGTGCTGAGTTATGAGGGTGTATGAGTCAACTATTAAAAGAATTGAAAAACAACAAAAACAAAACAAAAAAATATATAAAGGAAGAAAGAAAAAGAAAAAATGGAAGAAAGTTAAACTTTTGGGAAAAAGAAAAAAAATTCAAAATCAGAATCAAAATACCAAAATCTATGTATATAAAATGTTGAGTAAGCAAGAATAAATTCATAATAGGCCCTTGTACAAGTCCAATTTAAAGTAATTTCTATCCCACAAGTCTGTAGGACAGAATACAGTAATATTTTGCTTACCATTTACAGCTAAGACTACAGGAAGTTGCCATACTATAAGAAGGAAAGGAACTAGAATTCTATTTTGATAGGGAAGTATCATTCCCTGGTCTGATTTTTGTCATTCTCAGGGATATAGGGAGCCAGGATGATAGTCAAAGTTTGGTACTTGTCTGAGTACTTCACAAAGAGTATAGATACAAGGAAGTCCTATGACTTAACATATGTCAAGTATCTCAACCTTGAGTCTCACACTAGTTTTCCCTGTGTGCTCTTTTTGGCACTATTCAGGTTAGGTCTGGGCTGCTTGTTTTTATCCCTTTTTCTGGAATCAGACACAAATATTAATCACAGTCCCATAACATTTTATCAATAAATGGCAGGTTCCCATAGTTTAAAGCTTTTGGGTATGTATTGATATTATAACAAGTATGTATATGTATATGTATATGTATATGTATATGTATATGTATATATATAACATATTACTGCAGAAAATATTAATTGTATGTACCTTTAGTACAAGAAAAGAGGAAAAGGGGAAAATCAAATATTCTAATCAAAATAAAAGCAATAATAAAAAAATAAGGGGAAAAATCAGGAATTTAATGTAAGTCATTAGTAGTACACAAATCCTTCACCACTATGAGTGACATCTATTTTCATTTTTAATAAATGACTTATAGCTAAGCCAGCTAGTTTTAGCATTTATACATGTATTTCTGACATAAGACCCTTTTATGCTCTCTGCTTTTACTGTGGTGTTTTATCAAGCCCCTGTATAGTTCAACATATTTTTTAAAAGCTTGATTTTTTAAATGAACTTTTTTCATACTGCTGCATGATGGGTTAATGTAACATTAATTTAAGCATAAAATGGTAACTATGTTGTATTATATAACCTAATTCACAGATATTGGGAATATTTTCTTAAGCTAACCAAATACAAGGCTGCAGCAATGATAAGAGTAGTGGTACACAAGGAACAAAAGTGAACAAGAAAATAAAATGATCAGTGGCCATTCATTATTTTGCTTTCTGGCAAATGGAAGAAATGATGTTCTTTGAGTTTCAAATGTTCTGGTAAATTCAGCCGTTTCTTAGCTTCCTCAAGATCATCTTGAATTGCTGAAATAAGGGCATCAATTGAACGAAAGTTCTTCTCTGGTCTGATGTAGCCAGTGATGACTATACTAAGGATTTCCCCATAAAAGTCCTCTTTGAAGGTATGTATAATGTGTGTTTCCACGGATTTTTTTTTTTTCGATACCTGCAGTATGGGATCCATCCTATGCTTAAAACCATCTTCTGGACACTTCCATTTCCAACAGAGGCCCAACCATAGTAAATTCCAGGAGATAAATCATTTGGAAGATTATCAACTACTTGCTCAGGAAAGTTAGCGGTGGGGATGCCCAGCTGCTTGGAGCCCGGGCTGAAGCCCCTCACCACCTTCCCCCGGCAGAAATAAGGCAGGTGCTTCATCACGCTGCTGGCTCCGGGCATGGGAGGTGGCCCAGGCTGAGAGTCCAAGGGGGCCGCTGTCGAGATCAAGGCAATGGTTCCCCCGGTCCGGCCGGGAGTAGGGGGAGGAAGGAAAGGGGAGAGAGAAAGAAAAAGATTCCTAAAGGCGCGAGGTGGACAGAAGAGCAAACGCACGCTGACGACTCGAGACTTGCGGCCAAGTCTCACCCTTGGAACGCTGGGGACAGAGGGCGAGAGAGAGAACCTCCGCACACCACTGACCAAACAGAAGCCGCAACTCCAGATTTGTAGATGAAAAGGGTGAAATAGTTGTGCAGAATATCGAACCAGAAAGTAAAACAATGAAATACACAATCTTATAGCAAGTGGATTTAAATAGTGACAAATCAGATGGAAAATGAGTGTGTCACAGCCGATTAGGCAGGATATAATTCTGCACAGGAGTGCAAATACAAGGAAAGTCGACCACCTAAAGTCATCAAGGGTGGTGACTAATATCTCTTCCGGGAACTATTCTGCAATAAGAATGCTTAGAAAAAGTCCACAAACTCAACATTTGCTACCATTTGCCTTGTTAGACCAACATCTTGATTGCATCAAGAGCACCTGCTAGTGCAAGGTCACAAGTTCAAAGCAGAATTCACTGGTTAAATACTAATACAATCATATAAACTTAATATAACCATATGATAGTGATTGTCTTATGCTTACTGTGGTAATTAAATCAACACTTATACTAATATATTAATAAAATGATCATCATAAAAAGGAAGCAGGGGATTTCACCCTCAAAGCCCCCAAAGCATGAAGATAGGTTTAATCTGGGAATATGAGAAGTCTTAAATAGAATGGGCATGTGGGATGAATGCTTTATGGCAGGGAGGGATTCCATCTAATTTTTATCTCATGGACTTTGGTTTGAGGACAGTAGAAGGTTACAGGCTTCTGGGTTACAAAGTTGATAGGGAAGTTAAGTATGGAAATGTGGTTGTCTAGGTGAGATAGGATGCAGTATTGGGGAAAGGATGGATTTGGAGTCAGAAGACATGAGTTTGAATTCTGAATTCAGTTGCTTTCTAAGTTGTAGTAATTATTATGTTCTCTATAATGGCCTTACTGATTTTCTCTTTTTCTGATCCCAGAGGCCAAAGGTTTTTTACCTGGCAAATGAGATGAGGGTGAGTTGCTTGGCATAGGTTCCTAGATCATAGAGGCCCCCAATGACTTCCTATAGACACCTTCTGGATTACCACTATCTTACCTAATATGGGTTACCTAGAACCGTGAACATTAGTCCACATATAATCTAAGTAGGGAAAAATACAGTAGATCCATTATCTCCTTAGAATCTTTCTTAATTCAGCTCAAGATCATATTAGGACATCCAGAGAAAGAACTATGGAACCAGAAATGCATTAGAAAAATATATGATCAACCATATAGTGTGATGGGGAGGTGATTAAGATTTTGATGTTAAAGGATCACTCTACTCCAAATAAAAATAACATGGAAATAGGTTTTGAACAATGATACATGTATAACATCATGGAACTGCTTATTGGCTTTGGAAAGGGGGAGGAGATCATATTAGAAGTGGAGCTACATGAATCTCTAGCATGTCTCTGTGCTCTGTGTGGTAATCACATGCTGTTTATGGTGGTCTCACTCTCCCAGGCAGAGTAGTGGGTCCAGGAATGCAAGTTCACCATTTAGAGAAATTTGGCATCCAACACCTGAAGATCCATGGAAATAGTTGCTTACACATACATGTAGAAAGGCTAAAGCTCTGTCTTCTCCAAAGGAAAGAATACATCCAAAGAGGGGGCAGCTGGGTGGCTCAGTGGATTGAGAGCCAGGTCTACAGACAGGAGGTGCTAGGTTCAAATCTGGCCTCAGACACTTCCCAGCTGTGTGACCCTGGTCAAGTCACTTGACCCCAATTGCCTAGCCCTTACCACTCTTCTGCCTTGACGGAAGGTAAAGGTTTAAAAAAAAAAAAAGAATACATCCAAAGAGCCAGATGGACAAAATGATTGGTCTAGATCTGTGATGAACCTATGTCATGAGTGCCAAAATGGGCATACAGAGCCCTCTCTGTGAGCATGTTTGAGTTCATTACCAGAAAGCCAGAGGGGCTCAGGGTGGAGCTGTTTCCCACCCCTTCTCCATGCATTTGAGGACATTCCTCCCTTCACCCACCCCTCTGCCCAGCAGCCCAATGGGAGTGCTTCCACCCTGTTTACTGTAAAGCAAGGTGGGAAAGCTGGGTGTGGGGGGAGATGGCAAGTGATCTCTAAAAAGTTTTCCATCACTGTTTTAGAGGATACTTCTATTCAGTGTCAGGTGGAATTATAGCATGGCACTGTTATCTACAAAGATATATTCCAAGACCTACAAAGGATGGTAGAAACCACAGATGTAAGTAAATGTCTGCTGACCCTATATGTAATATGATTTTATCATATATACATATGTATAATAAAGCTTAATCAATAAATTAAATATACAGCAAGACATTGCCAACATTAAATACAGTAACAATAAAGTATACTGTACATTATTATACAGTACTATACAGTAGTCTTCTCTTATCCATGGGAGATACATTCCAAGACTCCCAGTGGATGCCTGAAACTGCAGACAGTTATAGCTTTAACTTTTAATTTTTATTCCCTGTTACAGTTCCAGTAAGGTACTGTGCCCTCTCTCCCTTGGCTTGGAGTACTACAACCTCTCATTCCTCACACAAAAAAAAGTTCTCCTAGTGAAAGCAGAACTGATGTACAGGATTATAATGGGCAGACTGGTCATTCATAGAGAGGAGACCTTTGCCCTTGTCTGCCCACCTGCCTGACCCCATGTCTGTCTTTCCTCTGTCTATGCTTGGTTCCAGCCTTGGCATGTTCTTGAACTGTGTGCAGCCCTTTTCTGCCTCCATCTTCCCCCTGGAATGAATGCAAGTAACTCAAACCATGGAAAGTGAAACAGTAGATGGGGGAGTAAGGGAACTACTGTACTTATCTTCAGAGATCCCACCCAATTCTGTGGTTCTATGACAAAAATTCTGGCCTTTTGACTTTCTTGGCAGGGATCTTTCCCCTGCATGACCCAGTTCCAACAACCCTCCCTACCAATCGACTCTAGGCATGATGTCTATAGTCTAATCAGTTTGGCATCTTCCTCAAGAGACCTGAATGTCCATAATGCAGGCTTCATGTTTCCTGATACCAACTAGTCATGCAGCTGGAGTTCTAAAAGCCATTTCTCTGAATTCTAGAGTCTCAGCCATCACAGATTTGAGATTCCAAGGCTGCTGTCAAGAATAGGCTAATCTGAAGATCATGATTGAAGAGGAGGAAAAGCAATATTTATAAGAAGGGCCAAGAGCACCCTCTCCTACAGCAGAGGATGAGGGATTGATTATCAGCCAGAGGGAACAGGCAGGTTACCACTACTGAAGTATGATGAATTTATAATCACAGAGGACAGAAAAACAAGGAACTAACAATAGTCTAATTGGGTGGTGGTAGAAGAAGGTACTCAAGTGCAGTGGCATGATGGAGAGGTCCAAAGAAGTCCAAAAGTAGTGTAGCTGATGGGAAATGGGGAGAAGATAATATGGAGCTCCTTCCTTAAATACAGACTCTGGAGCCCATGGCTCTGCCCCCCAGTCAGAGGTAGGGGTTGTTAATAAGATGTGAGTAAAGAAGCAGATTTATTCTTACAAGATAATGGCATTTTTGAATGATAAATTTCCTAGAGAAGAAAGGCATAATGAAGAAGTCCAAAGAAGTCTAACAGAGCTGGTGGAAAATGGGGAGAAGACTATGCTGAGCCCCTCAGCCTGTGTTGACCACTCAATGTTAGTTTTTTCATTGGTAAAATGAGGAGGTTGGACAAATTTTTCTCCAAGGTTCCTTACAGGTGGAAATCTCATGATCCAAATATCTAGCTCTGCACACCCAACTCCTTCCTGCATACCCACCAAGTTTATTATTTTTTTTTTATTAAAACCCTTACCTTCTGACTCCAAGGCAGAAGAGTGGTAAGGGTTAGGCAATGGGGGTCAAGTGACTTGCCCAGGGTCACACAGCTGGGAAGTGGCTGAGGCTGATATGGGCACTGTACCCCAGAAATCCAGGTGAACTATTATCAGGAAAACTCCCTTGTTTTGCCTCCTCCTGACTCTGAACTTAGAAACACCCAATGACCCCACCTAAGATTCTGAGATATTTATCTTCTTTTGTCCTCTAGATTTAAGATGGACAAAGAGATGAATCTTTATGCCTCCAGGCAGACCCCAGTCAGATGACCACCTCACCCCACCAAATGCCTGAGGGCTTACCACTCTAAGTCACATCCCCACCAGGGCATAGAATCTGTTGTAAAAAGGGATAAAAACCTTAGAACTGATGTGGTTTGGGGGAACAGCCTTTCCTTTCATGCTGTCCGCCCAAGGAACTGCTCCCCATCTTGCTGTTCCACCTTGCTATCCTCCTGGCCACTCTCAACATTACTTTCTAAATTAATAAATCTCTTTTTTGTTTTTAAGCTAAGTTTTGGAGTCTTGCATGCTTGCAAAAGGTATCCTTCCACCAATAACATTTTGGCGCCCAATGTTTTTGGCTCTCCTGAAAGCTACTCCTGTACTCCGGATCATCCATGAAGACACAGCTTCTCAGGTAGGAAGGAGCCTTTTCTTCGACTCCTGAAACCCCCATCTTTTGGGTGATATCTTTGTGGGAACTCTTTCGTGCTCTCTCTCCCATCAGCCCCAGATCAGTCTGGCCGCTGGAGTTTGGGGTTTATCTGTCGGCTCCCCCTTATACTGGAAGATGTTCTAAGTTGTGTGGGAAGCCTTGCCGTCTCAGTGTTCAACTGAGTGCTCGCCTCAGTGTTAAAACTGAGTGCTCTTGGTCAAGCAACCTCTGTGGACACACAGTTGTTGACTCTTCGGAGTGGAATTGGCTATTCTGCATCTAAATGGGACAGAGACAGAGAGAACCCCGTGATTCCCCTTTGGGGTGTATACTTAAAATTGGGGGAAATTGGCACTAAACAGCTTAAAGAAAAAGCAATTAATTTCTTTTTGTAATGTTGTCTGGCCACGTTACATCCTTGGTAATCAAGAGGCGTGGCCTATCCATGGTACTCTAAATTATAACACCATCAGACAATTGGATTTGTTCTGCATAAGGGAAGGGAAATGGACAGCCATTCCCTACATTTCCACTTTCATTAAACTCAGCCAGAATCCTGAGCTAATACGATTATGTCGATTATGTCGCATGTGCCTTGCCACCTCCTTACTGACCCCTTCTGGGGAAAGTCCCCAACAGGATGTTCTGGATGACTTAGTTCTCCCAGGCAATTTGGCTTCTGTGAGGGGTAGGGAGATAACATCTCCTACACTGATTGTGGAGCAGTCAAGGCCTTCCCCTCCCCAAAACTAACTTCTACCACAGAATCCCCTCCAGATCCTCCTGGTTCCTCTCCCCAACCCCCGGCTCCAAAACCTCCACCTTATTCTTTGGGTTCAGAGCCTGAGACCACTCCTCTCTCTACTCCCAACCGTAATATCCTTTTGTACCCACCACTGCCTAAGGATAATGTTACCTCACCCATTCCTCAACCAAGCCCACTCCACACCCCGAGAGGGCTAAGCTATGGTGACAGGGCTCCCCTCCTCCCTATGAGAGAGGTACCTTCCTCAGATGGGCTGGCTCGGGTACATGTTCCCTTTTCTATGGCTGATCTAGCCCAGATGAAGGAGAAATTGGGTTGCTACTCAGAGAACCATACCAAATTCATTGAGGGTTTTAAATTCCTTACCCTGCAATTTGACCTGTCCTGGGCAGATCTGTATATTATTATCTCCACCTACTGCACCCCAGATGAGAAAAAGCGGATCTGGGATTTGGTTGTAGAAATAGGTGATGAGAAGGCCCTAGCTGGCACATGGGTAGGCGTTCCTGGTGTCACCTTAGTCCCAGGGCAAGATCCGGGGTGGAATTATATGAATGAACAGGACAAGACTTAGGAGAGACCATATGATAGATTGTCTCCTTGAGGCCATGCAAAGAGGGATTAGAAAAAGAGTGAATTACAATAAGCTCAAAGAAATCACTCAGGGAAAGGAGGAGAATCCAGCCCTCTTCCTGTCCTGATTAGTGGAAACCATGAAGCAATGTACCAACGTCCACCCAGACACTGATGAGGGGGCACTTATCTTAAGGCTCCACTTTATAGGGCAGTCTGCCCCAAACATCAGGCGAAAACTACAAAAGCTGGATCAGGGACCTCAGACTCCAAATAACCAATTAATGGATGCTGCTTCAGGACCTAGCTGAGACAGGAGGACAAAGACGTGATGGCAGCTCTCACCTCTCTGACCTATGGGCAGAGGCCAAGGGGCTCTTGCTACACCTGCAGATGGGATGGGCACTGGTCGAAGGACTGTCCTTCAAAGGGAAGACTGCCCATGACTCGGTGTCCAGCCTGTGGCCAACAGGGACACTGGAAACAGCAGTGCCCCACCAACCAGAGACCCAGTGACCCCAGAGGCATGTCCCTGACCTCCAGTCTCCTGAGGACTCGGAATAGGGCTGCCCTATGGTTTGCTCGCTCCCAGTTTCTATCACCATGGCTGAACCCAGGGTTATTCTCGAGGTTGAAGGTAAGAAAGTTACCTTTCTAATTGATACAGGAGCTACATATTCTGTTCTCCAAACTCACAATGGTCCTACATTCCATTCGCAGCATAAGGTAATTGGAGTTGGGGAAAAGACACTTAGCTGTAGGGAAACGGCACCACTAACATGTGCCCATGAAGATAAATTATTCCAACATATATTCCTGGTTATTCCTTCCTCCCCATGTCCTCTACTGGGCAGGGACATTATGAAGAAATTAGGCTCACAATTTTCGCTTATGTCAGTTCTAAACTCTCCAAACAGTGCTTTGCAGAAGCCCGCAACAATCTCTTAGAAATCTGGGAGAAGGTGCCTTCCATTGTCTGGGATCAAGGCATACAGGGAAGAGCCATTCAGGCTGATCCTGTAATGATAAGCCTCAAGCCTGATTCCCTTTACCCACACAGGAAGCAATATCCCATTTCCCCAGAGGCCAGAGAAGGATTACAACCTCTCATAGATAAATTCCTAGCCTACGGCCTCTTAGAAGAGTGCTCTTCACCTTGCAATTCTCCCATCCTACCAGTGAAGAAGCCAAATGGGAGCTGGCGTATGGTTCAAGATCTCAGGAATATTAATAAAGCAATAATTTCTGTTCACCCCATGGCCCCAAACCTGTATACAATCCTAACTAAGATACCAGGGAATTCTCAGTGGTTCTCTGTTATTGACTTGAAAGATGCCTTCTTTTGCATACCCTTGCACTCAAAATGCAGATTCCTCTTTGCCTTTGAGTGAGTTTCTCCCTCAGACCCCCGACCCATAAATCATGTGGTCCATTCTCCCACAAGGATTAAGAGACAGCCCCCACTACTTTGGGGTTACCCTCAACAAAGATCTTAGAGCCCTGAAACTCATTAGCAGCTCAATCTTGCAGTATATCAATGACATTTTAATATCTAGTCCATCTGAGGCTGCCTGTATCACAGACACCATTTCTACCCTAACTTTTCTAGAACGGGGTTTCTGCTTCTAAAGCCCAACTTGTCTTCCAGTCTGTAACTTATTTGGGACACACCCTAACCCCAAATTCACGCTCCCTGACCACAGACAGGAAACAGGCCATACTGTCCATTCCTGTCCCCTCTACCAAAAGACAGCTCCGAACTTTTCTGGGTATGGCAGGGTTTTGCCATATTTGGATACCTAATTTCAGGATCATTGCAAAACCTCTCTATGAAGCTACTAAGGGGCCTGATTCAGAACCCCCAAATTGGGGGTGGGGGGGACCAGGAACTAGCCTTTTCACTTTTAAAAACCTGGCTTTCTTCTGCCCCAGCCCTAGGGATTCCAGACCTTGAAAATCCATTTTTCTTGTTTACCGGTGAGAGAAAGCACTTTGCCCTAGGCGTTCTTAGGACCTGACCTCCACCCCATTGCTTACTTCTCCAAGAAACTTGACTCAGTTAGCAGGGGATGGCCACCATGCTTGAGGGCAGTCTCTGCCACGGTCCTCATGGCAGAAGAGGTACTTAAACTGACTCTGGGTCAACCCCTAGAAATCCTGACCCCCCATCGGGTCCTCAGCATTCTGGAAGCTAGAGGTCACAGATGGCTCTCTGGGGGCCATCTCACTAAGTACCAGGCTCTTTTACTGGACACACCCAGCCTTACACTGAAGGTATGTGGGACACTGAATCCAGCTACCCTCTTCCCTCTTCTGGGAGACCCCACCTCCCATGACTGTGAGGAATTGATAGACCACACTTTCTCTAGCTGACCAGACCTCAGAGATTCTCCTCTCCCTGAGCCAGAGGTCAGCTGGTATACAGATGGATCCTCCTTTATGGAGAATGGGTACTCTATAGTCTTACAGACAGATACCATTGAGGCAAAGGGACTCCCCCCAGGGACTTCTGAGAGAGCTGATTGCCCTCACAAGAGCATTGCAGCTTGCTGAAGGAAAAAAGCAAATATTTTCACGGACTCAAAATATGCCTTTCGTGTTTTACATGCTCATGGGGCTATATGGAAAGAAAGAGGTTTATTAACTACAAAAAACTCTCACTTGAAACATGGGAAGGAAATCCTGAGTTTACTTGAAGCAGTTACTTTAACTAGCCAAATCGCTGTCATCCACTGCAGAGGACATCAGGGTCTAGATTCCAAAATAGCCCGAGGGAATCATAGGGCAGACCTGCAAGAGCCACTTCTCTAATTGCTCTGACCCTAACTCCACAACACCCCACAATACTGAAAGGCATTTCTCCCTCTTACACTGAGGAGGAAATTGCACAGGCAGAACTTCAGGGATTCACCCTTGAAGACAGTGAGTGGTGGCGTTCTCCCTCTGGACCTCTGCTCCTCCCTAATAACCTAATGTGGAAGCTGGTTATAGGATTAAATAACTCTATACAGTTGGGCAGGGAAGCACTAACCACTCTGATAAAGCCACTTTTCACAGGCAAAGGCATTTCCAAAACCATCCTGGAAATTTGCAGATCCTGTGCCCTCTGTGCCCAAACCAACAGCACTGGAGCTCTTAGGACACCTCCCCTCCTTAAGCCCATCCAAAGGAGAAGGGAATCACCTGGTGAGGATTGGCAGATCGATTTCACCCACTTGCCACCTTGCAAGAGGTACAAGATCCTTTTAGTTTTTGTAGACTAAAGGTGTAGACACCTTCACAGGCTGGCCTGAAGCATTTCCCTCCAGATCAGAGAAAGCACAAGATGTCACAAAGGCCTTACTCAATGAAATCATCCCCAGGTTTAGCCTTCCAAAAATCCTTCAGAGTGATAATGGTCCTGCCTTTATTTCAGATCACTCAGATGGTTTCTAAGGTTTTGGGCATCACTTACCATTTACACTCAGCGTGGCTTCCCCAATCTTCAGGGAAAACAGAATGTATGAATCAGACCCTAAAAAGAGCCCTCACCAGACTCTGTGAGAACACTAGAATTGATTGGATCCAAGCTCTCCCAATTGCTCTAACCAGAATCAGAATTACTCCCTGGGCAAAGTTAGGGACTGAGTCCATTTGAACTGCTCTATGGGAGACCCTTTTGACATGGGCACTGTACCCCCAGAAATCCAGGGGAACTATTACAAGGGAAACTTCCTTGCCCTTGCATCCTTGTGACTCTTAACCTAGAAACACCCAATGACCCCACCTAGGGTCCTGAGATGTTTACCCTTTTTTGTCCTCTAGATTTAAGATGGACAAAGAGATGAATCTTTATGCCTCCAGGCAGGCCCCAGTCAGATGACCACCTCACCCCACCAAATGCCTGAGGGACTAACACTCTAGGTCTCATCCACACCAGGACATAGTATCTAAAGAGTACATAAACCCCAGAACTGATGTCATATGGGAGACAGCCTTTCCATCCATGCTGTCCCCATGGGGGAACAGCCTTTCCTTTCATGCTGTCCTCCCAAGGAACTGCTCCCCATCTTGCTGTTCCACCTTGCTATCCTCCTGTCCACTCTCAACATTACTTTCTAAATTAATAAATCTCTTTTTTGTTTTTAAGCTAAGTCTTGGAATCTTGCATGCTTGCAAAAGGTATCCTTCCCGAACCCCAAGGGTATCCTTTCCCATAACACTTTCTAACCTCTGATGTTCTTTTAGATACAAAAATACACAGCCTTGTTTGGTTCTCTAAACAACTTGGCCCAATCCACCAGGTTCTGAAAGAATACACTAATCAGATCCTCCCCAAACCCTCAACCGAGGATACAGAGGAATCTCTCCACCCAGCCCAAACAGGAGACTTGGTATATCTGAAGACATGGAGTGGATCAAACCACCTAACACCCCGATGGGAGGGCCCCCATAGGATTATTTTGTCCACTCCTACAGCTGTAAAATTAGAGGGGCAGAATACATGGACTCATGTCTCTCGTATTAAACCCTTTATCCCTCCAGAAACAGGTGGTGAAGGGGAAATGGAAGCCACTTATTCCTGTGAGCCACTGGAAGATCTCAAATTCCTCTTCTGCAGAAAGACCCAACCTAAGGACCCTTTGGAATAAGTAGCTCCATCCCCTCCTCCTTGTTATCTTAAATCTCTCTTGCTCTAGCCATGACTATATCTCTTTCCTTACATTCTTTGTCCTTTTTGGTATATCAATAATTCCCACAAAGTGGAAATACTAGTTCAAGAGCTACACGAAGTGTCCATTTGGATGGCTGATGCCCGTAGAAAGCTGTTTCCTGGCTCATGCTCCTTGAAATCCTGGCTATATGCCCTCCTTGCCCCTTTTATCCCTATCATCTTGACATTTGGGGGTATCTTGATATGTGGACCTTGTATTTGTAACCTTGCCATCTCTCTAGTTGCTTCTAGGGTGAAAGCATTCATGGGAGTCACGGAGATGCCACTACAACCTCTGCAACCAACCATCCCAGCCTGACAATCTGGACACGGCCTACAGTCAATACCTCTCTCTCCTAACATTAGGCAGGGACATCTCTACACCTATTCTCAGCTGTGAAGAAGTTACATAAGACAGACCACCGTCCCTTTTCCCTTACATATTAGGAGAGGGGAGAGATGACATGGGCACTGTACCCCAGAAACCCAGGTGAACTATTATCAGGAAAACTCCCTTGTTTTGCCTCCTCCTGACTCTGAACTTAGAAACACCCAATGACCCCACCTAGGGTTCTGAGATGTTTATCTTCTTTTGTCCTCTAGATTTAAGATGGACAAAGAGATGAATCTTTATGCCTCCAGGCAGACCCCAGTCAGATGGCCACCTCACCCCACCAAATGCCTGAGGGCTTACCACTCGGTAAGTCACATCCCCACCAGGGCATAGAATCTGTTGTAAAAAGGGATAAAAACCTTAGAACTGATGTGATTTGGGGGAACAGCCTTTCCTTTCATGCTGTCCACCCAAGGAACTGCTCCCCATCTTGCTGTTCCACCTTGCTATCCTCCTGGCCACTCTCAACATTACTTTCTAAATTAATAAATCTCTTTTTTGTTTTTAAGCTAAGTTTTGGAGTCTTGCATGCTTGCAAAAGGTATCCTTCCCAAACCCTACAGGTATCCTTCGAGCCAATAATAAGGCCAGATTTGAACCCAGCACCACCCATCTCTAGGCCTAACTCTCAATCCACTGAGCCACCCAGATGCCCCCCTCCAAGTATTATTTCCCCATTTCCTTAGTGTATAGTCTTTGCTCTTATCAAATCGATCTCATTGCAGTTCCCTGTATCCCTACCTCTCAAGACTTTTGAGGGGAAAGAATGAGATAATAGATGTAAAGTTATCCTCATCATCATCATAGATCATCCAGGTTTATACCTATCTTACTGTTTATCTTTTCCTCTCTCTTCATTAACCCAAATCCTACCCATTGTTACACCTGGAATCTCAAATACATTCTTAGCATAATGGAATGAAGAACCTGAAGTGGAGCCATATCAGAAAAGAAGATAGGAGTAGCTAAGTGGCTCAGTAGATAGAGCACCCAGCCTGGAGAGAGGAGGGTCTGAATTCAAATGTGACCTCAGACACTTCTGAGTTGAGTAATCCCAATTTCCTAGCCTTTACCACTCTTCTGCTGGGAGGCAGTTGGGTGACTCAGTAGATTGAGAGCACAGATCAAGTAAACTTTTATTTATGTGACATTACCACTGTCAACTGGGTTTGGGGGAACCCCAAGTTTACCTCTGTCCCTTGGGAAAATACCTTAAGGTGGGTCCCAGACTGACCTTGTTTCATATTGAACAATAGACCTTAAAGTACTTAATAATCCCCATTTAGATGGGACAAGTAAACAAAATCAAATGTTAAGTACTCTTTTTGTCTTAGAACTTTCTCCCATTGTATCAAAGATCTCTCCCATGAAGCTCAGTCCTTGTTTTTTTGGAGAATCATCTAGCAAAATGGTTCTCTCAGAGACACTGTCTCTAGAGCTCCCAGGGTTGGACTCTGTATGGTATTTAGCACCTGGCTTTGTGTGGTGGGAGATTATTAAGGACCTGTCTCTTTCCTGTTTAAAGCCTTGGTTTTGCTAACTACTTTAGTGGTTCTGTGGTTTTTTCCAGGTTGACACCACTAATGTTATTAAATGAATCATTAACATTGAAGGTATCTAGAGTATTTAGAGTATCTAGATACTCTATTTAAAGTATCTAGAACACTGTATTATACTGAGATTCTACTCTAGGTCTAATAAAATATTTTTACAAAGTAAAATCCACAGTATCACATCCATCCAGGGCTTTTGTGGTAGACATGTCTTAAGAGGCTTAGGGTTCAGGCCTAGAGACGGAGGTCCTGGATTCAAATTTGACCTCAGACCTGACCTCCTAGCTCTGTGACCCTGGACAAGTCACTTAACCCCCATTGCCTAACCGTTACCAATCTTCTGCCTTGGAATCAATACACAGTAGTGATTCTAAGACAGAAAGTAAGGGTTTAAAAAAAGGCTAAGGGTTACAGATTTTTATTTGCCGCTTCTACATCAACAAAAATAAGACTTCATTGATTAATTTCCATTTTTTAATCATATCCTACCCATATTATCTCATTGATTTCCTAACTCATCTCTCCACCAACAGGATTTTGCCTTCCTTATCCATCTTACCCACTGATGTTTAATAGGAACAAAAAAGCAGTGTGGTATGGTGAGAAGAGCACTGGACTTAAAGTTATGAATCCTGGGGTTCATACCTCAGTTCTATTACTTATTATGTGACCTCTGGCAAGATGCTTTCTTTCTCTGGGTCCAGGATTTCTGAAGGAGTTGAGACTAGCATTAGATGGTGTCAAAGGTGGCTTCCAGACCTAAATCTATACATTGATTCTTTACTATCTATGGTCCTTCTACTTTGAATAGCCTTCAGTATCACAGGAGAAAATGGTGCTTTTCCCTCAAGAACTGATATTTGAACATATTTATTTCCTCCTCCACAGGGATTATTTAATGCTGGCAATGGTACTCCAGGCCCTGGTTCTGAAGCAGCCCCCAAAAGACCAAAGATGGAAAAATTAAATAGATAGACCCCTGTCTGGGGACAAACCTGGTTTCCCTTCTTGCAGGAGATCGAGCTGTTTATGCTTTGCTTGGGTGACAGGAGACAAAGAGGATTTTCAGGGTCAGCGAACTAACATTTGGCTAAGTGAAGATAAACACTTCTTGGATAACAGCCCCCTCGTAAATCTAAAGGTTGTCTACTCCTTGTCTCGGACCCCCACATTCCTGTGTTAAAGTCTGTTTGTTATCAGACTATACCTGTATGTGAAGAGTAATAACTTGTATCTTGGAAACCTATATAAACTGTTCCTTAATGTCAAACTGGCGCAGTTTTCTGTTAGGGAATTCTGCCCCAGCTGGTAGATTCTTTATTTCTCTCTTTTATTAATAATTATTAATAAATTATGGTTCCAATCTGAAATTCTAGGTGTTTGAACTCATTTTTGAAGTGTCTCACTTCAGTTCCATGGTGTTCCTTTCACAGAGCTGCTTTCTCTAACAAGAGCCACCCCCTCTTCCATTAAAATTGCACCTGTATTTGATGTCTCCTTTAAAATGCCTCTCTCCTCAACCTGGCTCAATCTTTTGCTACATGTTTTAAAATTCTTACTGGTAGATCTGTCTTCAATATTCTAAGGTTCCTTCTAGCTCTAAATCTTCTGATTTCTTTCATCTGTCAACATTTTCTCCTAGAAGGTCTCTGGCCTATATTGTCTCCTTTGAGGTGCATGACTTCCTCCTCTAGGCACCAGAAACTAATCTCTGCCTTATTTCCTTGGGGAGATGAAGTATATGAAGGGAGTCTGGGGGTTTCTGCATGGACTTTTAAAAATTAATGTTTTATCTTTTTATGTCATCTAAATTTCTTTCTATATTCTTCTTTTCATCATTTAGTGAACCAACCCATATAATTTTTTTAAATAAAAGAGACCCTATACCAAAATGAATTCAAAATGGGTAAATGATTTAAATATAGAGAAAGAAATCATGAATAAATTAAATAGTATACCTATCAGATCTGTGGGAAAGGAAGGAATTTAAGACCGTGTGTAAATAGAATCTGCTCCCCAGAACTCCAATTCCCAGCATCCCATTTTCATTCTCATGTTAAGTCCTTATGTTTGGGAGATAAAGTTTTTGGGACCCCTCCTCCTTCTCTCTCTTTGCTAGTGAAAGCAGCTAGGAATACTTTTCTTTACTCAGCTTTTACTTTTGTCTTTTTATTTCTTTTACTTCATGTGATTATTAATAAATCTTATAAAATATAATACTTGGAGTTATTGGATATTAATTTTAATCTTACATAAACAAGAAATAGAGAACATCACAAAATGTAAAGCCAATGATTTTGATTACATCAAATTAAAAAGGTTTTGTATAAACAAAACTAATGTAACCAAAATTAGAAGGAAAGCAACAAACTAGGAAAAAATCTTTATAACGAAACTCTGACAGATTAAATTTCCCAAATGTATAAGGAACTAAGTCAAATTTACAAAAAATCAAGCCATTCCCTAATGGACAAATGGTTAAGGGATACAAATAGGCAGTTCTCAGATGAAGAAATCAAAACTATCAATAAGCACATGAAAATTGTTCTAAATCCCTTCTGATTAGAGAAATACAAATAAAAATAACTCTAAGATACCACCTTACATATAGCAGATTGGCCAATATGGCAGCAAAGGAAAGTGATAAAAGTTGGAGGGGATGTGGCAAAATTGGAACACTAATGCCTTAATTTGGAATTAAGCACAAAGGACTTTAAAAGAATGCTTGCCATTTGACCCAGTCATACCACTGTTGGGTTTGTACCCCCAAAGAGATAATAAGGAAAAATACTTGTACAAAAATATTTATAGCCATGCTTTTTGTGGTGGCAAAAAAATTGGAAAATGAGGGGGTGTCCATCAATTGGAGAACGGCTGAACAAATTGTAGTATCTGCTGGTGAAGGAATACTATTGTGCTAAAAGGTATAATGAACTAGAGGAATTCCATGTGAACTGGAATGACCTCCAGAACTGATGCAAAGCAAAAGGAGCAGAACCAGGAGAAGAACATTGTACATAGAGACTGATACATTGTGGCATAATTGAATATAATAAACTTTTCTACTAGTAGCAATGCAATGACCCAAGACAATTCAAAGAAACTTATGGGAAAGAATGCTATCCATATCCAGAGAAAGAATTATGGGAGTGGAAATGCAGAAGAAAAATATATGATTGATCAAGTGGTTCAATGGGGATATGATTGGGGTTTTGGTGTTAAAAGATCACTCTATTGCAAATATGAAATAATATGTAAATAGGTTTTAAACAATGATACATGTATACAGTGGAATTGCTTGTCAGCTCCAGGAGGGGGGCGGGAAAAGGGGTGGGTAAAATCATGAATCATGTAACCATGGGAAAATATTCTAAATAAATAAATACCATTTTTTATAAAAGAACAAAGAAAAGAAGAAGAGAAAAAAAATTATCAAAACTGATCAATACATTGGAAAAAAAATCTGATAATATATGAAATATTCTACACTCATGGATGCCCCTACATGGAAAGGAATGGAAAGAGTTATCTTCTCATATCTGTTTTTTGGGAACTGCTGAACCTTTTTTAAAACTTCTCTTCCAAATGTCAAAAAAAGAACGAGGATAATGCAACATTTAAGGATCCATTAATTCCTTCATGTAGTCTATTTGTTCTCAACTAGCCTTGGGTAGAGTCTTCAAGGTCAGCATGGAATAGTATGGGCATGCAAGCATATTGAGCAATGAGGCTCTTTAGCTTAACAGGAGACTATGGCATGTAGTGCAAAGGACTCTGAGCTTGAAGTAATGAGGCTTAAAAATCAGTCTCAGCCCTGATCTTTAACTATCTGGTTCTTGACTCTTTTTCTAACTTGCTATATGACATGGAGCAAGTCACTTGACAACATTATTTAATTAATCCCATTACTGACTCTCCCAGATGTTAAAACAAAGAACCCTAAAGACTGAGTTGTTTAAATTGACTCTGAGTCAGGTTCATCTTCTCCAATTGAAAATAACTCTCTACCCTGGAGGACTGAATTTGAAACAAGACACCCAGCTCTTAAATACCTCTTAATCCTTACCCTCCTTAAATTAGTCAACCTTCAAATACCTTAAACACATTAGCCTCTGGCTAATCCATGAGATCATACTACCAGGTGGTTGCCCTTTCCCCTCTCCTAAGATCTATTTAAACACCTTCTAGTCCAGAGAGAAGTCTCAGATCTTTGGGTCTGTGTTCCTCCCCAGGAATATACTCCTCCTAGAAACATGACTGTGTGGTATTTCTTTAAAAAATTTTTTTTCTGTGTTATGCATGTATTCTTACACAAAGCATATTTCCTTAAGAAATGTGTTTTTTGACTATATTCTCCTTTCCCTGATTAAAGACCTGTTATTATAACTACTCTGATAGTTCTGGGTTGTTGTTTTTTTTTTTAGATTGACACACTCATCCTCACTCAGCTTGTTTTTTCATCTGTATAGACAGGAGTAAAACTAGCACCTGCCTCTTAGGGGTTTTGAGAAGATCAACTGAGATAATATAGACAAAGATGTCTAAACTAGTTATTGTCATGATAATTACCAAATCAATCACAATATGACAGTGTCTGAAATATCTTAACTGAGTTGTCTCTCTTCTGCCAAAAGAAGGAAGACCAGTCAGTCAATAAACATTTATTAAGCACTTACTATATTCTAGGCACTATGCAATACAAAGGCAAAAAAAAAATAGTCCTTCTCCTCAAAGAGTTCAGAGTCTAATGCAAAAGACAAGGTGCAAACAATTATGTATGAACAATCTCTAGAAAAGAGAAGACATTAAAATTAAGGGGGAATAAGAAAAGGCTCCCTGAAGAAAGTAGAAATTTAACCAGAACTTGAAAGAAGCCAGAAAAGCCAAGAGGCAGATATGAGTTATTTCATTATTTGATCTTCCAGGAGATTATTGGTTTTGTAGTTACTCAAAGTTCAGCTTTGATTGACTTATTTGTAATTTACATTGTTGTCATCATATATATCACATGTCTCTGCTTATTTTGCTCTGATTCAGTTTGTGCAAATCTTCCCATGTTTCTCTGAATTGATCACATTCATCATTTCTTACTACACAGTCATATTCTGTGGCATACATATACCACATTGTGTTCAACCATTCCCAAAGACATTCATTTTGTTTCTAATTCTTTGCTCCAAAAAATTGTTCCTGAGTGGAATGTAATCTGTGTCTTTCTCATAAGAAGTATTTCACCTGTTAAATTTATGGTTGGACTGAATATTTAATTGGTCACTAGGGATTTAATTTCTAAATCCCAAAATGAATTACTAAAGTAAAATGGAATTTGTGGTAGTTTATTTTTAAAATAGATGGAATATATTAAGGAAGATAGAAAAGGGGAGGAAGAGAGAGAGAGGAGACAGAGAGAGAGAGAGAGAGAGAGAGAGAGAGAGAGAGAGAGAGAGAGAGAGAGAGAGCATGAGCACTTTGGCTTCCTCTGAGCCAGGTAGAAATTCTAAGGCCCGGGCCAGGGGAAAGGAGTCTCAAGATGATGGGCCTTTCCTACAGGCTCATGCCTCCAGAAAGGGCAAGGAAGGAAGTCAGTCTTTACACTTACCATGTTGTCAATTCAATCATCAGATTCTTTTTTAGTCTCAACTCCAGCAGGCTCCACTCCAGTTGTGTCTCTTTCAAACTCCAAGTGACTCTCTTCACCCCAAATCTCCATTCATTTCATACTCAACTTACTGTGTTTATACTTTGGGGATTAAAATCTAAAAATAGACAGGGGACTACAATTTAATCTTCACAATCAAGGAAGAGTAAGTACCTTCATTGTTACAAAATCCAATCTTCAACACAACCCAATATTTTCAAGAACCTAGATAGAAGTTAGTATTTTCCCTTCCTTTTAATATGTGCCTCCCTTCTCTAAAAATTGTAATAGATGGTAATATTAGAGGATTTATGGTAATAGGACAGGGACAGCAGGAAGTCAGATAGGGGCAAGGCTGGATCTTACATTCCCTGAATCTAAAGGCTCTTCACAAGAATGGTAAGCTTCAAGGGTTTCCCCAATAATCAATCCCACAATTTAAAACTTTTAACTACAGGGATGTATTCTTTAAGGTAAAAGAAGTAGGGGTATGGGATGGGGGATGAGAGGGAAATAGGTTTCCCTAAACCCCTTTGATTTCCTGTTGATTAAAGGTTTTCACAACTCTAAAGGGAGATATTGAAAGGGAAAAGGTTTGACTAAGTTTCTTCTGAGCTAGGCTTCAAAAGACCTCTCAGCACTCAATAAGATGAACAATCAATGACCAAGAGAATTGGTTTCACCTTCCTCCCTTAACAGTCAGAAAGAAAAGACCCAGGCCCAAGCAGCTGGGGTCCTATCTGCCCCCTGTCCAGATTCTATTGGAATCTTTTCTCCCTCTATTTGACTGGCAATTCATCAAAATTCCAATCTCTTGCTTTTTCTTGCAAATCCATCTTCTGTTTCAATCTCTTTCTTACAAAACAAAACACTAGGCCTGTCCACTTCAAATTTCAAAGGCTTTGAGGCCTGGAGTAATTAACTCATTTATCTTTGAAAGCTGTCAAAGAAGATTCCTGTTATAACTGGGTCTGACCTGAACAAAAGAAGGGAGGTAGGGAAGGGGGAGTTTCTGTAATTAGAAGATCCTATAAATTGGGTCTTTGAACTCAATACTTTGACATTCCTCAAGCATCCAAAGCTGGGGATGTCCCTTTCCCAAAGTGACCCATGTTCCACTCATTCCTATAACTATATTATTATATAACAGACTTAGGTTTTTGCCTTTGACCTTCTTGGAGTATATCCCCAGTAATGGGATTGGTTGGCAAGGAAATGAAAAGTGTAAGCATTTTTGTTTTATAATTCTAATTTATTAGCCATAGCCCTTTGACTAGTCCACAGCTCCATTAACAATGTTCCTTCTCAGAGTCTCTCCGGTAGAGAATTTTCCCAGTTTTTGTTATCTGTGGCATTCTAAAGAGTTTCAAATCAGTCCTCTGAGTGACTGTGACTTGCTAATCCCTACTGTTAGTGTTTTCATATGGTCATTTATGCCTTATAGTTCTTCTTTTAAAAGCTGTTCATTTTTTCACCACTTATTACATTAACTCTTACTTATGTCTCTGGTATTGAAAGGATGAAATCTACTAGTTTTTAAAACATAAATATTTAGGATCTTAAAAAACTATTACAATGCAAAAAGAGCAATCATAAAATCATACATCTAGACGGAAAAGGCTTTTGAGGTCACCTAGTCTATGGTTCCTTCAAGTAATTTTCAGTTTAAATTTATATCCAACCACCGTACTTTACTCAATTTGTCTCAGGCAGCATCCGCTTAGGACCATTTGATTCTCAAGACCTAGAATACTACAAGTAGGTCACTTATGTGCAACTTCACTGGAATATTATGGAATTTTTAAGTCCTCCTGGAAGTCATGAGCTCAATGATTACCTAACCAAATTGATATACCCAACCTCAATCTCTTCTTTTATTCCCATTTCTCCAACTAAACTGCCAGATGCTCTTTCCTTACCAAATATCCTATTGCTGCTTTAAAACTCAACAGGTCAAAACTCACCTCATTTTCTTCTAAATCTCTTCCTTTCCTAGTTTCTCAATGAGAAGATTTATTTCTAATGCTGTTACTTTTATTTCTAAGTAATATTCTGTATTAGAATTATTTCTAATAGGGCTTGGTACTCTTCAAGCCTCTTTCCTCATTCCTTCATCCTAGCATTCTCTTATATTTCTTGCCCCAGTGCAGCTTCTAAAGTTGGAATGATTGAGATTGAGATTGTAAACTCCATCTTATCTGGCAAACAAGATCTAGTTTAAGTATATCTGGGAGGGCAGCAGGGCAAGTTCATTACGTCTTCCACTGAGATGAATCAAAGGTCACCCAACCAGACAAAACCTGATTTCTTCAGTCTAAACAGTGGAATCCTAGGATAGGGCGTATGATTTTCTAACATCATGGAAAAAAACCAGGGAGGGACTGAGAGAATATTAACACACCTCCACATTAGCTCTTCACCAATTAGAGATGTCTTGGGCTATCTACAGGAGGACTGAATAATGAACTTCCAAAATTATATTTAATGACCTAAGGCACTGAAGGAAAGGTCCTCGATTCAGTGGAATCACTGACCAATAAATTTATCGTCTATTGCTAGTCTGATAAATTGCTGATAAAAAAGAAATTTATTTCATGGAACCTAGTCTCTCAGTTTTTAATCATTACACATCAGTCATCTCTGCTACTTCTCTCTCCCTTAATCCAATATCTAATAAATTGCCAAATTCTTATTATTCTGCCTCCATGAGATTTCTATTCTCTGGGTCCTCTGTAGCATTCTAGGCATGTTGGCATTATTGTATTACCAGATACATGCTCAGACCTCTTAATGGTCATTGTATGATTCATGAGCTGGCTCTTGAATTGGCCACGTTTGAAGCAAGGTCATTAACATAGCAGGAGGGTACTTTCAGCTTGGAGGACACTCATTTGAAAAGCACATGTCAAGTGAATCTCCACCTACTGAGATCTTGTCATTGCTTATCCAACCAATGTTAAGACCTATGCTATGTTACTATTCATTGATCACCTCTCAATCCACAATAAATGCTGGGGTGAGGGGTGCTATTCTCTCTCTTGATTCTCTTGACTCTCTTGATTCCTGCTACCCCAGAGTTCCTCCTCCTATCTCTCCTTATCTCTATCTAGGAATTCTTACTTCCACATGTTCTCTTATTTCTCACATTTTCCTTTAATTTTCAAAGGAAGATATTACAAGGAGCAAGCGCCACTCCCCATATCAACTAACTTGTCTATGAGTCTTCATTTACCACCCATCTTCCTCAGGCTCCTTCCTCCTTCTCAAGTTATAACTCACAAAGGAAAATTATATAACAACCGCTTGTTGGATTGTTATATCCTCTAACCCATGCCTATTGGCAATACTTTCTTAAACTTACCTCAGAGGATTATTGTGAAAATCAAATAACATAATATTTATAAAGCACTTAGCATAGTGCCCAGTTTATAATAGTGGTAGTCTCTCGGTGACTGAGAATGACAATTGTCTTTGTGCATTATCATCTATGGATGTACCCACATGTGGCTTTGAAATCCAAAGACTGAGGCACAGAGTCTGTGGCACATGGGACATGGGACGCCAGTTGTTACGGGAGGTGCGGCTGTGGCCTGGTGTCAGCGTTCACGCGCAGTGGCAAGACGTCGATGTCACTCATCTTCAAAGGTGGCAGCGGCATGGTGAATGTGGGTTCGCCAGCTGCTTCTGACAGAGGCAGCGAGTTCTAGTTGCTTTGGTGTAAGGCCAGCCCACTTCAAGTTGGACTTTAGCTGATCCTTGAATCTTTTCTTTGGTCGGCCTTGTTTCCTGAGTCCAGCTGACAGTTCACCATAGAATACCTGTCTTGGTATTCGCTGTGGGTCCATGCGGATGACATGTCTAGACCATCGTAGCTGGGTTTTGAGGACCAGGACTTCGATGCTGGTGGAGTTGGCTCTGTCGAGGATTTCCTGGTTGGTGATTCGGTCCTGCTATCGGATCCTCATCCGGATGATCGGAGAGAACGTTGGTGGAATTGCTCCAGCTGTTTCATGTGCTTCCGGTACAGTGTCCATGTCTCACAACCATACAGAAGCGAGCTGAGGACCACTGCATTATACACTTTGAGCTTCGTCGCAGTGCTTACACCTCTGTGTTGGAGGACTTTGCAGCACAGCCGCCCAAGTGCCTGGCTGGCCTTTTGGATCCTGGCATTAATCTCGTGATCTAGGGACCCGTCGTTGGCGATGGTGCTGCCCAGGTACTTGAAAGTGTTGACGTTAGAAAGCTGCATGCCGTCGATTGTAATGAATGGCTGGTTAGTTGGCCTCCCTGGTGCAGGTTGGAACAGCACCTCTGTTTTGCTGAGGCTGGTAGTCAGGCCAAACAGTTTTGTTGCTGTAGAGAACCTGTCCACAATGGTTTGGAAATGATTTTCTTGGTGGGCCATGAGAGCACAGTCATCTGCAAAGAGAGCTTCCAGGATGAGTCTCTCTGTTGTCTTTGTTTTTGCAGTCAGGAGGCGAAGGTCGAATGGTGAGCCATCCAGTCGGTAATTGATGTAGATGCCCAGATTTAGATCCATCACAGCATGTCGTAATACCTGAGTGAAGTATAGGTTGAATAGTACCGGAGCGAGGACACAGCCTTGTTTCACGCCATTGGAGATGTTGAAGCGATCAGAAGTCTCTCCACCAGATAGGACTTTCCCTGTCATGTCAACATGAAAGAGCTGGATCAGTTTGACGAATTTTGCTGGGCAACCGAGCTTGCTAAGGATCACCCACAATGTGTCCCTGTTCACTGTGTCGAACACCTTTGTCAGGTCTATGAAGACAATGTAGAGACTCAGGTTCTGCTTAAGGCATTTTTCCTGCATTTGCCTCACCGTGAAGACCATGTCGATGGTGCTACAATCTGGTCGGAAGCCACATTGTGATTCAGGCAGGTTCTCCTCTGAAACAGATGATAGGAGTCTGTTGAGTATAACACGGGTGAGGATCTTTCCAGCAGTGGAGAGTAGTGAGATGCCTCTGTAGTTGTCACAGGCTGCTCGTGCGCCTTTGTTCTTGTATAGGGCTACGATGGAGGCATCTCTGAGTTCTGGGGGCATGTCTTCCTCTTCCCATATGCTGGTCAGCACTATGTGGAATGCCTGGAGCGCCTTTCCATTTAAGGCCTTGTACACCTCGGTTGGTATCCCATCTTTACCGGGTGCCTTGCCTGCACTCATTTGTTTAATGGCTTTTGGGACTTCCTCTATTGAAGGAGGGATGTCAAGTTGTTCAACGGTGAGGTTTTGGGGGATCTGGTCAAGGGCGCTTTGGTCGACTGAAGAGGGTCAGTTGAGAAGCTGACTGAAGTATTCTTTCCACCTGTTGCTGATGCCTTGTTTATCTTTTATGAGAGTGTCATCATCAGAGGATAGCAAGGGAGTGGTGGTGGGTTTTAATGGCCCATAGACAGCCTTGAGAGCACTGAAAGATTGTTTGTAGTTTTTTCGTATCAGCAAAGCGCTGGATGTCTTCTGCCTTTTTTTCCTCACCATCGGTCTTGTATCTTCCTGATCTCACACTGCACCGTGGCTTGGATAGACTTGCATTTGTCCTTTTTAGGAGCAGAGTTTGGGTTATTTTGCCACTCCATAAAGGCTTTGTTCTTTTTGCTCAATAGGTCTTCAATAGCAGTGTTGTTCTTGTCGAACCAGTCCTGGTGGTTGAGTTGTTTGGGGCCTAGGACTGCCTTTGATGTTTCCTTCACTGTGTCTCTGAACTGGTTCCATTTCTCAGTTGAGCTTCCAATGAGTGGTCCCTTGGCAGACAGCTTGTCATCCAGGCAGGACTGGAATGTTTGCAAATAAGATGGATCTCTAAGACAACTCACGTTGTAAAATGTGCGAACTGTCTGGGCAAGTTTTGGATGGCGAGGAGCAATGCACATTTGAAGAGTCACTCTAACCAATCGGTGATCTGTCCAGCATTCAGCTCCTCTCTTGGCTCTGGTGATCTGTACATCCTGGATGTCTCGCTGGCATACAATGATGTAGTCAATGAGATGCCACTGTTTTGATTGTAGGTGCATCCACGTTGTTTTATATTTGTTCGCCATTCTGAACACAGTGTTCGTGATGGTGAGTTCAAACTCTGAGCATTTGCTGAGTAGCAGTAGGCCGTTGTTGTTCATTTTGCCCACACCGTGTTTGCCAAGCACTCCTTTCCATCTTTCATGGTCCTGGCCAACGCGGGCGTTGAAGTCTCCCAGTAGCATCAGCTTGTCATTTGTGGGCACTGAGTGCAGGACAGCACTCAGGTCAGAGTAGAACTGCTTGATGGTCTCCTCTGTGTTGGTCAGTGTTGGGGCATATGTGCTGATGATTGTGGCATACCGGTCTTTGCTGAGAGGCAAACGGATCTTCATGAGCCTCTCGCTGATGCCCACAGGCAGGTCTGGCAGCTGTTTGAGCAAACTGGTCTTGATGGCCAGGCCAACACCGTGGATTCTGTCTTCATTCGAGGCTTAACCTTTCCAGAAGAAGGTGTATCCAGTGGTGGGTTTGCTGAGTGATCCCTCTTCTGGTAAGCGTGTTTCACTTAAGGCTGCGATGTCGATGTTATATATCCCGCCAGTTCTTTACCGATTAGAGCTGTTCTTCTCTCAGGTCTTGGGGTATTCTCTCTGTCAAGTAATGTTCTGATGTTCCATGCTCCTAGTAGGAGTTTCTTTGTATTTTTTCTTTGATTTCGACTGCTTAAAGGGATGACCCGCCAGCCGTGGTGTGCTGACCGGGTGTTTGTAGGGCAGGCAATGTTTGGGACACCTTTTCTAGTCCCCTCCCTTGATTAGGATGAGCAGTGCTGTCCTAGAGAGGGCTGCTCAGTCACCCAGGATGCTGCCAAACGTCCCTGCTGCCCACAGGGCTGAGTGACCACTGGTCCGTGGGCCGCCTACATGCAGGATCGTGACTACAACTGCCAGTGGTCACCTCCACCTGTTGCGTCGCCACTCCCCCATCACCGCAGGTCTTGAAGAGGGTGGACGGGGTAAGGATAGATGAGTGTGCACAAAGATACTTGTGCGTGAAGGAGATTTAAATGGAAAAGCTGATGTACAGAGACAGTCCCACTCTCTCGGCGTTGGGAGCCTGGGTCCAGTGGCACGAAAAGTCGTTACACCTGGAGACTTCCTCAGCTGCATTGGATGGCCATGTTGTCTTTTGTGCTCCAACACGCCCTAAGCACTCCATAGTGCTTTGCTGTGTCACCATCTCAGCCGTTGAACCTTCTTATTGGTTTATTTCGCCTGTTCTGCCAAAGCAGTCTTCACATGCTGGGTGAGCAAAGCCCTGGTTCACCAGGGGTCAATGACCTGATGGCTACCCTCCCAAGGTTTAGTCGGCCTGTCAAAGCCGTTGCCTGGGGTGTGGCTGCTGCCGCATTCTAGCAGCTACTGGGAGCCACAAGTGAGAGCTGGGTGTCAGGTGGGGGTCAGAGGCTGGAGAGCTGCCCTAGGAGGGCACGACAAGCCCTCCATACCAGAGATACTACCCCTCCCTGAACACCCCATACACCCCAGTTTATAGTAGGCACTTAATAAATGCTTATTTTCTTTCTTTTTTCTTCCCTTGAACATTCAGCTCTTTTGGTCTATTCTTCTGTAGTAGCCTCCTCTCCTCTAGTGTTCCCTGTCTCCAACTGATAAACTGTCAAAGAATATGAATAGGCAGTTTTTCAAAGAAGAAATACAAGTTATCACTAGTTCTATAAAAAAACTACTTTAAATCCCTAATAATTAGAGAAATGCATATTAAAATACCTCTGAAGTATTCACTTGTATTAGATGAAGATGAAAAAATGAATATGACCAGTGCTGGAAAGGCCGTGGGAAAACAGGTACATTGATGCATTGTATAAAAATTAAAATCAATCTCAAATAATTTCACATATTATATTTTATAAGATTTATTAATAATCACTAGAAATAAAGAAATAAAAAGGTAACAAAATAAAACCACATGCCCATGGCTAATCTACCTGTTCAAAAACCCCTATTGGCGATCCCAGTCACCAATAGGAAGCAAAGAGAGTGAGACTAGGAACCCTGCCAAATTTATACCCCCCCCCATGTCAGCACATAATGACAGGAAGTCAGTGGGCTCCTGGGAAATGTAGTTCAAGGGCACAAGATTTCCAATTTGTATATCTGTGAACTAATACTAATAGTTAATATTTACATAGTGCATACTTATGTGTCAGCCATTGTTCACTTTACAATTATTATCTTATTTGACCCTCATAACAATGCTGGAAAATATATGTTATTATTTTTGTATTTTTTCATCCCTTTTCTCTCCTCCCTGCATCATGGAAGGCATTAACCAGCAAACATATATGCATTTATAGATTGTCTTTTGATTTTCCATTTACTTCTCTGCAGATGAACAATTATAAATTTTTCTTCAAGTATTACATCTGTAGCTATATATAATGTTCTATTGGTCCTAATTGTTTTGCTGTTCATTATTTCATGTAATTCTTTCCAAGTCATTTTAGCCTGCTCATCATTTCTTACAAAGCAATATATGTGCTATTATTATCCCTTTTTAATAGATGAGGAAACAGAGGCAAATAGAGGTTAAGTGATTTGCCCAGAATCACACAGCTAGTAAATGGCTGAGACTATATTTGAACTCAGGTCTTTCTTCCACGGTACCCAACACTTTACTATGCCTGCTAGCTGTTCCAACTAGTCTAATCATTCTGGAAAGCAAATTGAACCTATGCCCCAAAGTCTATTAAATTATATTTTGCACATAAAAGGTTTTAATAATTTCAAATTATTAAACATTAGATTCCTACACTTGTTAGAATTTTGGACAACTCATAATTTCACTGAAACTATTTTTTGTCTATTGATTAAATGGAGATATCAAGTCTTATTTGACCTTCTATGCTAATGAAAAACCTATAGAAATAGAAACTAGTGTTTGTTGACATCAGTTCTATGTAGGACCTCCTGCTATTAAAGGATGGGGAGAAACCAAGATTATTAAGACTCAAGTCATGTCCTCAGGGAGTTTATAGTGCAGTAGGGGCATATGGCATTTATACACACAACTTTAAAATCAGCACATCTCACTAGAATATAAGCGTCTCCATTATAATGTAAGCTCTTTGAGGGCAGGCACTGTTTTTCGTTTCTTTTTTGCTTACACAGTACTTAGCACACAGTGCTTAATAAAGTGCTGGTTGATTGGTTAATTGATATCTATCTTGATGGTCAAGCTTCAGGAAAACAGAACTCCAGGAAACCTTGGTTTCTTAGCAACCAATTAATAATATACAGGAGTTATATTTATGATGGAGTATAAAAACTTAAAATTGAACTTTAAAGAAACATGAGAGTATAATGGAATTCTTAGGGAATACACTGCCTTGGACTGGGTTGAGCTGATTGGAGCCAGATACACTAAGACTGGTTGGGCTGAGATATGATGAATCTAGTCAGATCAAGTCATCCAGTTGTAACAGTTAAAAATTTAGGGAAACTGAGGCAAGATAGAAATTAGTTTCTCTCTGTAAGGAGTATTTATTTTTATGAGATTTATTAAAGGTTAAGGATTAAAGAAAATACAGAATAGGAAAGCGCATGCTTAGGCCAGAGAGGCCTAGACAGGATAACCTCACATCATGGAAGAAATGCGTCTGCTCTAAAACAGAAGTCCAAAAGAGGCCAAGCCTATTCACAACCAGGTTTAAATACCCCATCTTGCTCTCAGCCCAGGTGAGATTACAAGCATTCTGGGGAAGTGGAGCAAAAGGCTTGTGGGGATTGAAGTCCTGGATTTGAGTCTATTTTTACACAGTGTTAAGTGAAGCTTCCTCTACCTGCTAAGGAGCCTATGGAAACTTAGCATTCAAGTCACTGAATCTCAAAGCTGGAAGGATCCTCAGAAGTTATCTCTGCTGAAATGCTTCCTAACATCTAGTACAACAGCCTTATTTTATAGATCAGGAAATTGGGGGCAGGGTGGTTAAGTGAGTTACCCCAGGGAGGTAGAAATCATAAGAGGCAGTATTTAAACCTAGGTCCTTTAACAACAGGGTCAGTGCTCTTTCTTTCTAAAAACAACTTTTGTTGTATTTTTTTATATCACAAAAAGTTTCTCCATTATCCCTTCATCTTTCCCTCCCAGATAGCCATACATATAATAAATAATATTTTAAAGACAAAAAAATCAGCAAAATAGGTTGATACACTAAAAAGAAAACTGAATATATGTATGATGTACTGCTCATGGACCTCTCAGCTCTTCAATAGTAATGGAGTATCTTCTGATATCTCTTTTTTTGTAGTCTTTTTTGTTCTTTATAACTTAGAGGCAATTGGTGGCCAGTGAAAAGGATATTAGTCCTGGAGTCAGAAAGAATTGAATTACAATCTGTCTCGAACACTTACTTCTATGTGACCCTAGGCAAATCACTTAACCTCTGTCTGCCTCAACTTCCTCATCTGTAAAATGAGGATCATAATAACACCTATCTCCCAGGGTCATTGTGAGGATCAAATGATATTTTTGTAAAGCACTTAGCATAGTGCCTGGTACATAACAAGTGCTTTTAAAATGCTTATTCCCTTCCCCAAAATTTTGTAACATTCACTTTAGAATTTTTTGGTGGTTGTTCTTTCTGTTTATTTTTGTAGTCATTGTGTATATTGTGTATATTGCTTACTTCGTTCTACAATCAATTCATGATGCTCTTTCCAAGTTTCTCAGTATTCATCAAATTTGACATTTTTAATGGAATAGTAATATTCTATTACATTGGTATACCACAGTTGGTGAGTAGCGACTTTGTTTCCAATTTTTTGCTATCACCAACAGAGCTATTAAAAATATTTTGGTGCATATAGGGGCTTTGTTCTCATCAATGGTCTCCTTGAGGTATGAGTCTGGAAGAGGAATTTCTGAGTCAAAGGGAATGGGTATTTTAGTTATTTTGTTTTTATAACTTCAAATTACTTTCCAAAATGGTGATACAATTCACAGCTCCACCAATAATGTACTAGTGTGCTTATTTTTCACAATTCCTCCATCATTTCTATCTTTTGTCACCTTTTCCAACTTTTAATATGTGAGATGAAACCCCCAGGCTATTTTCACTTGCATTTCTCTTATTATTGAGCATTTGGAGCATTCTTTTATATGGCTATTATTAATCTGCAATTTTTGATGACTATTTGCTTATGTCTTTTGATCAATTGTCTATTTGGAAATGGAATATATCATATATATGTGTGTGTGTATCTATGGGTGTCTTTGTGTGTGTGTGTGTGTGTGTGTGTGTACATATACATATACATACCACCTATCTCTACTAGTTGCTTAGATATTTTAATAATGAATCCTCATCAAAGAAATTTGATACAAAGATTTTGTTCCCATTTAGCAACTACCATTCTTATTCTAAGTGCATTAATTTGTACCAAAACTTTTCAGTTTCGTATAATTGAAATTGCATATTTTATCCAATTGCCTCTATCTCTTATTTGCTCAGGAATGCATCTCCTCATAGCTGCAAGAAGTATAGGATCTGCTTCTTTTCTAATTGTTTTATAGTGTGATCTTTAAAATTGAAGTTAAGTATAGATTTAGAATCTGCACTGTACTGTAGAACATAGTATAAGCAGAGGTATCACTAATTTACTAGCTGCCTGCAAATTGGGCTGAATCAGACTAGATGTATAGGAAATGTTTAACAAAATAAATAAAAATACTATGCAACATAGAAAGTGTTTTATTTGTGATTTTCTAAGTCAATATTTGGCCTATAGGGATCCATTTCTATTTTTTAATTTCATACCACTGGTATAGAATGTTGGTTTAAACCTAATTTCTGCCAGTTACTTGAGACATTTTTACCATGCAAAGAATTCTTTCCTATCAAACAATGGACTATTGAGTCCATTTCTGATTCTGTTCCATTATCTACCTCTCTATTTTATAATTAAAGTCAGATTGATTAAATGACTACTGCTTTATAATATAGTTTGAGACCTAGAAGTGCTATTTTCCCTTTTTTTCATTATTTTCCTTTTTATTTAAATATTTTACTTTTCAAATTAAGAGGCAGAATCAGAGTCATGTCAGACATTTAGCTTTAGTTTTCTCTGAAAGGCCCTCTTATCATAGCCCTTACAAGAACACGAACACAAACACAAACACCTTGCTACCCAGGAATTATATCAATTCCGGGCCACAAGACTCTACTGCTGCCCACAGATCCAGAGCTCAGCTATCCAACTATCCAATGACACCCAGCTACATCTCTATCTCTGACCATGGTGCTGACCAGCTTTTTGAGTGAATGTGCTAACAGACTATCATCCATCTTCCTTACTTCCCACCCCCTTTCCTGGTAATGGAGTTTTATTTGATTTCTTTAAATGACTGGAAAACTCACTCTAGCAAGCATGCAAGTGTCTTTCCATTCACTGGCAAGCAGCATGATGCCAGTGCTTTTACAACCTCTTAATACTGACCAGTCTTCTTCCCTAATGTGGGTTGTTCTACATGACTCAGTGGAATATGGATAGGTAAATCAGATCTCAGTCTTCTCTTTCTTTTGTCATTCCTTCCTTACCTTCTCTTGAAGTGTTGGTTTGTGCTAATGACTATATCAGTTCTTTTTTTTTAAATACTTAGCTTCCATCTTAGAATCAGCACTATATATTGGTTCCAAGGAAAAAGAGCAGTAGGGGCTAGGCAATGAGGGTAAAGTGACTTCCCCAAGTTCAGCTGGCTAGGAAATATCTGAGTTCACATTTGAAGCCAGGACCTTCTTCCTCTAGGCTAACTCTCAATTCACTGAGCCATCTATCTGCTTCCTACATCAGTTTTTACATCTTTTCTCTTCATATGTTTAGGATTCCTAAGAGACATATTTTGGTATTGTACATTCCCTTCTTGAGTTAAGTGCCGGCCTGATCAAGATGTCTATTCATCTGTTTAAACAAGGTATCCTGTATCATCAAGTTCATAATTCATAGATACTAACAGGACCAGTTCCTATTCCAGGGTCATTTTGCCCCAAGACTCTGGCTATTGGAGTGGAATTCAATATTTGTTGCATTTATAGGATGCAACAGAATAGAAATGAACATAAGAGAAGAGAATGAAACAGAATGGAATGGAAAGGAATAATTTCATGAATAGAAAGGATACCTATGTCTACACCTATTACTAGCTGGATGTATATGGCCAAATCCCCTCATACTTCTAAGCCTAATTTTCCTTTTCTGTAAGGTAATGACAATAATAAGTTCTCTACCTGTCTGACAGTGTTCTTGTCAGGATCAAGTAAATTCATATGAGTGAATCTCTTTGCTATATGAATTACAATATCTTAGAACCATAAGGGTTCTCAGAAGACATATATGACTGTAAATTCCCTCTATCACAACCATAACCAGAGATCATCATCTAACCTTTTACTTGAAGAATTTGATAAACAGGGCACTTATTATTTCTTGGGGTTAATCTAATTGGATTTCAGACAACATTAGTTATTAGGAAGACTTACATTAATATAAAATCTGTCTCTATAACTTCTACCTATTATTCTTGGTTATACACTTTCATGGCTAGCAAAATAATTCCTTTTCCTCTTGGCAGCCTTCTTAGTACACACAGACAGCGCTCATTCCCTCCCCACAAATCTTCTTTTTCCAGATTAAAAAGTCTTAATTGATATTCATGTGCAGGTGTGGTCCCTGATACCATCATTATCCTGAATGGGTCTCAGTTAAGATGTGGCACCCAGGAGCAGAACCTGACAGTTCATACAAGCTCTGACTAGTACAGAGCACTGAAGGGGAAGAGTATTCCAGGCATAGGGAACAGCCAGAGAGAATGTCTAGAGTCAAGAGATGGCATTTCTTATTTGTGAAAGAGCCAGGATGCTGTGAAGACTGGATTTAGCTATCTCCTGATTGTGACAATGAAGGTACTTATCTCTTCCTTTATTGTGAAGCTAGAATTGTAATCTACAATCAATCTATTTTTAGATTTTAACTACAAAAAGGTGTTAAGCAACTACAAAAGGTGAACTTACCAAAAGAGGTGTTAAATAACCCAAAAAATACAATTTAACCAGAGAAGGTAAGAACTAAAGAGTGGGCAGTCATGGATAAAATCTAACCAAAAAAGGTGAGAACTAAAGAATGAGTAGTCCTAGAGAAAAGTGTCTGCTGTGATTGGTAGACATGAAATTTAGGGGAGGTGACACAAGAGAAAAGGATCTTTAACAAGAGGACCAAAAGGCAGAAGGAGATGTTGGATATTCAGATCATTCAGGATTCAGACATTCGGATTCGGATGAATTCATTTGGATTCAAACATTCGGACAGTCGTTCAGAGATTTTGGGCACTGACTCAGAGAAGTGACTGGAAAGCAGACACCCAGACTTCTTTTAGACTGTCACCATTGGTAAGTGAAAAGCTGATTTAGTGACCCCACCTTTCTGGAGGTGTGAAGCCTCCAGGTAAGGCCCATCTTCTTGATGGCTGAGGCTTAGAATTTCTAACTAGTATCAGAAGAAGCCAGAATTTTCTCTCTCTCTCTCCCTCATTCCTTAGTATCTTCCTTCTATTGTAAATATTGTACATAAGCTACCATAAATTCCACTTACTTTAGTAATTCATTTTGGGATTTAGAAATTAAATCCCTGGTGACCACCTAATTAATAACTTATTTCAGCCTCAACCACAAATAAAATTTAACAATGACAATGCCACTGTATCAAAAAGTAAATATCTTGAAGTAAAGTGTAACAAGACCAGAAAGGTAGGAGGGGGACTAGGTAGGTTATGAAGGACCTTTAATACCCACAGAGCATTTTCTATTTGCTTCTGGAGGCAATAGGAAGCCACTGCAGTTTATTGAGTGGAAGTGGGATCAGAATTGCATTTGAGGAAAATCATATTGATTGCAGAATAGAGGATGGATTGGAGTGGGGAGAAAATTAGATTGGAGTGGGGAAAAAATCAGAGGCAGGCAGATCCACCAACAGACTATTATAATAATCAAGGCATAAGATGATGAGGGCCTGCACTCAATGGGGGCAGTGTCAGATGAGAAAAGTGGGTGTAGTTAAAAGAAGTTGCATAGATGATATTGACCAACTTTGGCAACAACTTGTATGTTGAGGATGAAAGATAGTGAAGAATCCAGGATGACTACCTAGATAGGGAGCCTGGGGCTCTACAAGGATTATATTGTCCTCTATAGTGATAAGTAAAGTAGGAGCAGAAAAAGATGTATTTAGGGGAAAGATAATGAGTTCTGTTTTAAACAAAATCAGTTTAAGATATCTACTAGACATCCAGTTTGAGATATCTAAAAGGAAGCTGAAGATGCAAGATTGGAAGTCCCCAGAGAGATTGGAATAGGATAACTAGATCTGAGAATATCAGTCTGGAGGAAAGGGAAGGACAACATTTTTATTCTTATGTTACAGATGACAAGAGCAGTGTGGCATAGTGGATAGATTCTGGAAAATTTGAGTTCAAATATTGCCTCTAATAAAACTATGCTAATATACCAGACACATATCTGGGGCTCTGTGTTACAAATAAGTTTCTCATATGCATAAAAGGAGTTTCACACAAAGAGTTCCTTACATCAATAAAATAACAGATCTAAGTAAGAGTGGGCACAGTGGATAGAGGGCTGATCCTGGACTCTGAATGACCTAAATTCAAATTCAGCCTTAGATACTAACTAGTTTTGTGACCTTGGGCAAATCATTTCATTTCTTCTTTAGTTTCTTCATCTATAAAGTTGGAATAATAACAATACCTACCTCCCAGAGTTGTTGTTGCATTATTATCAAATGAGATAATATTTCAAAGTGCTTAGCACAGTGCCAGACACCTAGTTAGTACTACATAAATATTGTTTATTTATCATTATTGCTTTTGCCATTATTGTTATTACTACTTTACACACTCCTACCCCTCTCCCCACCAAAAAGAAAAAGAAGAAAAGCCTCAAAGATAGAAAACTTGAGACTTTCACAGAGGAAATGGACTTCTTGAGATAAAACAACCATAGTGAGGTGCCAAAGTTCATATCAAATACTAGTCACTTAATTCTAAAACCAGAATCTTTTTAGGGCTCTAAACTACCTCAGAATGGGTGTTTATATGGCTGTGATGCTAAATATAGCCAGACAGAAGTAGTAGTGTGCCTACCTATGGGCTGTATGTAGAGGACCCTGGAAATGATTTGTGGTTCACAGATTCCCAAGTCTCAGAATGTAATAGAGGCTCCTTTAACTAGGTTATTTAAAGTAAAGGGAAGTGCTGGAACAATAACACCAAGAAATAAGGCTAGAGGAGAGACTGAATTCTCTCTCTTCCTCCCCCCCCCCCACTTCCTGTTCTTCTGTTGGTCTTAAGAGTTATTCAGCATTGGTAAGTTGACAGCAACTTTTAACAGACTAATTTCACTTTAAAATACATAAAAAATGGATTTATTTTAAAGGAGGAAAGGGTAGAGAGTTGGGATAGGATAGAGGGAATTTAGGGTTTCCCTAATCTATTATAAAGTTCAATATAAAGAAGTAAGGTTGAATTGTTTTTAAGGGGATATTGTTAATAACTTGAAAAGATCCTAAGAGCTATGCCCCAAATCTTTCAAGAAGAAATCAATAGCCAGAAATTCAGAGCAAGTCTGTCAGTCAGCTCCTTCCTCAGAGTTTACCAAGGAAGAACTGAGAAATCAGTTTCCCACTGCTAGTTTATTCAAACTGCCTTCTTCCTGGCCACATTCTTCTTTGGAATCTTCTTGATGGACAGATCTTCAAGCTTCCATTCCTTGCATCTACTTGCAAGTCTTTCAGTAGTAATCAATTCTTCACAAGAATTAGGAGGCATCTCAAAATCCATCTAGTCCAAATCAAACCTGACTATATCTCCCTTCCCCACCCTACCATACTATGTATACCTACAGTGATTATTAGCCTCTGCTTCAAGTAAAGTGGACTCATTACTCCACAAATCATTCTATTTGGGGATATCCCATTCCATTTTTGTATCTCTCAACTCATTAGGAGTCTCCTTCTGAAATGTAGCCTAAATTTATCCAAATTGCAGCATCACTCCATTTCCTGGTTCTGTTCTTGGAGGCCAAGCAGAAGAGGTCTAAACTGGCTTCTTTAGTTAGGATAATACTTCAAATATTTGCTAATAGCTATCCAAACACCCAGTTCCTTCAGCAGCTCTTCATGTAGCAGAAATTCAAGATCTTTCTCTCTGGCTACCTTCTCTGGAAACTCCTCCCTCTCTAACCTCTTTGTATGTCTGTCTCAGCTAGAATGCCAGTAGCAATGTGAGTGCAGGAGACTTTCTGCTCTAATGCCATTTTAAATTTATGTATATTAAATGTCAGAGAAGGGGCAGGTTGGTGGCTTGGTGGATGGAGAGCCAGGCCTAGAGACCAGTAGTCCTGGCTTCAAATGTGACCTCAGATACTTCCTAGCTGTGTAATCCTGAGAAACTTACTTAACCTCAGTTGCCTAGCCCTTAACACTCTTCTGCCTTGAAACTGATGCTTAATGTTGATTTTAGAGAGAAAGTAAAGGTTTTTAAAAAACCCATTTTAATGGATTATATGGGTACTAAGAAGAAAGAAATCAAAAGATATAGTTATTCCTAGGGAATAGGGTAATAACTGAAGAAAATCCATTCATCCCTATGAACTATCATGCTCTATCTCTCCTCCCTTTTGTGACTATCTTGTTTGTACACAGTAGTTTGCATATTTTCTCCCCATTAGACTCTGAGTCCCTACTTAAGAGTGGGGGCTGTTTTTTGCTTTTCTTAGTAGCCCTAACACCTAGCACTGTGTTTGACAATAATAAGCATTTAACATAAATGCTAGGTGACTGACTGACTTACTGAAACCCATGTGTCCAATATGAAAAGGTGAAAATTAAAAAAGTAGCTAGCCAACGTTATTGGGAATAACTCAGGTTTTGTTTTGTTTTGTTTTTAAAACCTTATTTTCCGTGTTAATAACAACTCTAAGACAGAAGGGCAAGGCTACATAGTGTTACATTTCAATAAGTATTTATTAAACATCAACAATATGCCAGGCATTGCACCATTGTCATTATGAAAAACACTGAAGGCTTAGTGTTCTTTCTTTGGAAAGGAATAGACTTGAATTCAAAACCAGCCTCAGATACTTACTACCTGTGTTATCCTGGGAAAGTCACTGAATCTCTGTTTGCTATAAACAACTGGAGAAGGAAAGAGCAAACTACTTCTGTATCTTTGCCAGGAAAACCCAGTGGACAGTCTTGGTGTGCTATGGTCCACAGGGTCATGAAGAGTCAAACACAGCCAAATGACTGAACAACAAAGAAACAGAGGTCACATTTATTTCTTTTGATGCCTAAAACATAAATCACACCAGAGCTGGAGGAGATCTTAGAGACCATTTTATCCAACCCCTTTATTTTATAGATAAGAAAACTGAATTCCGAGGTGGAGAGATATTTGTCCAGTCATACAAGGAGTTAAGAGGCAGCCCAAGATCTGGGACCCAGGTCCAAAGATTCCAAATTCACTAGTCCCTCCACTTGGTCCTGATGCTGCTGTGCTTCTGGGCTGCATTCTTCTTGGTCCCATTCTCTTCCCTATTTTATGCCTCAAATCCAATTTTAGAGAAAACTGTGATTTTTTTTAATTATCAAAAAATGTTTTAGGGTGCCATTACACATGCTCAAAGCTTCTGCTTAATATGACTTAGAACGTCCTGAAAGGTTGTGCCCAAAGGCCTCCTCCCTATCTGGACTCCTCAGTAATCTCCTTCCTGGTCTGTCAGGTCACCTGAAATACCCACTGTAGGCATGTCTTTCTGGTGATTAAGCTTCTGGGTCCAGAAGATCTCTGTGAAAAATAAACATATTTTACCTGGGAGTGAGGACTTGTACCCAGCTACCCGCCTCACCCCAGCATTCTTACACAAGATTTGTCTTATTGGATTAATTTGCTGTCTCTCAGGATGGCAGATGACTCCAAGGGGAGTGGGGGGGGGAGGCAGGGAAATTTTTTATTTTAAAGAGGCAGAAGGGGTAGAAGTCATGTACCAAACATGAAGAATAACAGGAGAAAAACCAGGGAGAAGGCACTGTTGGGAGGGGAACAACCAAGGCAGAGAGTATTTCTTTATAGCTTCATAGAAACTCTCTGTGACCCACCTCCCCCCTGCCTTGAAGACTTGAAGGTAATTAGAGGGTTGACAAAAATGTATGTATGTATGTATGTGGGTGTGTATGTGGAGGGTGGGGAAGTGTTGCAGAGCCCAGTGTCAAAGATTCTGCCCAGTGACCTAATGGGTTGGCTTGATTTTATTCAGAGCCCCATAATATAAAATTCATAAGAAAGAAAAAAAAACTCCATCAACATTTCATTCAACACAGTATCAAAAAGTCAAGGAACCCTGAATGGATGCTTTGATTGAACTGAACAAAGCACACTGGCTATTATGATAGACCCAACGTCGATCAGATCTTTTCCTTTTTTTAGCTCAGACAATATAGATGTTATGTATATGTGCTGCCAAAGAAAGCACACTATATAGATGTTATGAACTTGAAGAATACTCTCTTACAAGAAGACTGATCCCAGTCAGCAGTCTCAGCATCTGTGTAAGCCACATATGCCTCCATCTCTGCCCATCTTCACCATAGCTTGGGGTCATGATGAAATCCCCTTTGCTCACATCTGTAGATCCTCATCATCACAGCTCAGGGCCTGGGGGTGGGAATGGGATTAGGAGTTATTTGGAGGACCACTGACTTAGATCCTCTGGACCAGATCTGCATCCCTACTCAGCAAAGCTGCACAGGGATGGTGAAATACAGGGCCAGCTAAGAGATGTCATTGAAGCTGGAGTTCATAGTACAAATATAGGGCCCTATGTCCTCAAAGATCAGCCAATCATCCACATGCAAATCAGGCAACAAGACTTCTTTGGGGCCTGGAAGATCAATGACATCACAAGTAGAACCCCTTAAGATACAGGGGTAGAGGGGTGGCTTGCTTTGAACTTCTACTGGAAATGAGAGGAGGATCCATATCTGCTGGAGGCTATCATACCCTCGCTGGCTGACAGTCTGGGGAAATGGGGTCTATGAGGCAGCCCCCAGAGAATGAGGCCCCCACTGATCCCCCTCTGTGACTTCTCTCTCTCCAACTTCCCTTACTAATGGACTTGTTATGATTATTATTATCTCCCCTCCCCAATACAGGAGAAATATTATGAGAGCAAATACTTTGGGATCAATACACATATATCCCACCTTAATCCTCCCACCCTATTACCCTAAAATATTACATTCACAGAATTAAAACCTAGAGATCATTATCCATTGCCCCCCTCCTTTCCTTCTTCACAGAGCCACACTCACTCCCATTACAAGCCAGGCAAGCCAAGAACATCAATCACCTTTCAAGACACACTCCACGGACTTCTGTTTATGGACAGAAACCAGGCAACATTGCCAGGTGCTTTAAAGTAACACAAGAAAAATAGAACTTGTAAATTGAAGAAAACCCCAAATCTGATCTGTCATTAAATTGCCCTCTAACCACGTACTTAGCTATGAAATGTTTTGTTACTCATCTCCTAAGTAATTGTGGTTGATTATGAAAGCTGACCAAAAGTAACAATGATTCTCCTAGGTCAGCGAGAACTAACTTCCAGATCACCCTGTCTATGTCATTCATTTATAGCAACAATGTTTTGTTGACTATCTCCTTAGGCTACTCGTCTTGTTAAGTTCCTTGGAAACACATATGTAGAAAATTGATTGTATGCCAAAGAAATATGTAATCACCAGCCTATATTATAAATGAACCTCTGTGCTATGACAGAACACTGTGTGACACCTATGCATGTGGGCCTGACCACACAGTGCTTCTCATCTCCATTACTCGACCAAACAGCCACATCTAGACAGAGTGAGCCCTCATCCTCAGGGAGACCACTGAACAGCTCCTAAAGCATATTCAGCCAAATTGACTTTCCCTCTTTTTTCTCCATTCCTCTTCCTCTCCTGCTTTTGTATCATAGTTCTTACTGATTTCCAAGATGTCTTCCTTCTACTTCTTTTCCTACTAAATTTCTTTAAAGGCCAAATGTCACTTCCTTCAGAATATTTTCTCTGATTCTCACCCATCCATTCCTCTCAATAAAAGAGATACTGACATATAAAACTGCTCATTACAAATTTTAGGGTTTCTATATTTTTCCTCTTTCCCCCTCCCAGGTTATGAACTTCATAATAGTAGGGTCTATGACTTATATATATATTTTTACCCTTCCCTTCCATCTTAGAATCAATACTATGTATTGGTTCCAAGGCAGAAGAGTGGTAAGAGTGGTAAGGGCTAGGCAATAAGAGTTAAATGACTTGCCCAGGGTCCCACAGTGAAGAAGTGTCTGAGGTCAGACTTGAACTCAGAACCTCCTGTCTCCAGACCTGGTCCTCTATCCACTAAGCCACCTATTTGCCTCCTTCTTATATACATTTATATACAACCTTCCCAGTATCCAATGAATAGTGTTCTATATACAGTACATGTTTAATTAAAGTTTCTTGAATGGATGAATGAATGCCAAGTAAAAGAGAGTCGAGCTGCAAGTGTCCAGCAAAATTATTGCTTCCTCAATGCATCCTATGTTATCTAGTTTGTAGTTGCAAAATTCCTTTTCATAACCTACACAATAACGTGCTTATCATTTGGGTTTTCATAACAGCAAATATTATTCTTCTTTTGTGAATGAGCTGATAAACCTGTGAGAAAAATAAAACAAGGATAAACTAGAAATTGCTTAAGCAAAAACATTTTTTCACCAAAAATACGCCTTAAGGTGTATTTTCTTGGCAGTGTTCAAGTTCAAGATAAAGAAAACTCTGCTAGAGTACTAGAATGCATATCTATTTTTTTATTTTCATTCTTAACTATGCAATTTATCACTTTCCATTCTTGTGCTTCACATTCCTAAAATGCTGACATCTTTAATTGTTTCCAAAAAATTCCATTTCATAGATGACACTGTGCTTTTTATTCCATTTAGCCAAATTCTTGGGATCTTGAGAACTGAAGCATCACTGACATACATCAGAGACAGGATATTTTCTATATAAAAAGAGAAAACTGATGAACTCTCCTTGATGACCAACTTTTGATTCCATTTTCTCTAAACTATGACTTTCTCAATCAGCCCTTCTCCTTTTTCCTTTTGAATCTCTATTGGTTCCTATTTTGCTATCTACAAAAGCATCCAGCGTTCCCCATCCTTATAAAAACTCCAATTTGATTCTACCATCCCCTCTGACAGTTATACTTTATCTCTTCTCCATTTCTCAACCAAACTCCGGAGGTGGGGAGTGGAGGGATCAGAGAATGTCCACATTTGTTGCTCCCACTTCCTCTCCTCTCATTCATTTTTCAGTTTTTTGAAACTTGTCTTCTAAACATCACTCAACTGAAATTTCTCTCTCCAAAGTTACTAATGATCTTCAGATTGCAACATTTGGTGGTCTTTTCTCAATTGTCATCATGCTTGCTTTCTCTGCAGTATTTGCAGTCTAAAATTATTCTTCCTGAATCCTTTTTGCTATTTCTGCCTCCACAGTATCTCTTGCATTTGTCTGTCTTCTCAATGCCTTAGGTGAAGCCTTCGCCTCCTGTGTATGGATTATTGAAGTGGCCTCCTAATTGCTCTCACTGTCTCTAGTCTCTAATCTTACTCTAGTCCATATACACATAGCTGCCAAAATGGTTTTCTTTTGTGTAGATCGGACCTTTTTACTTCACTACTCAGTAAACTTTAGTGACTCTCTCTAGAATCAAGGCCTTTTAAAGACCTTCATTACCTGACCCCAACATACTTTTCCTTACGCATAAAACTTTCTTTCTAATACTCTAAGGTCTGGCCTAACTGGATTTCTTGCTGTTACTCATGCACATAACTCTCTTCTATTTTCTGGGTATTTGTGCTGACTGCCCCATGCCTAGATGGGAGGATCCCCCTCATCTCTATCTTGTAAAATTCCTTCCTTCAAAAGTTAATTCAAATGCTACCTTCTTCACATTTTTGCTCTCCCTGCATCCTTAAACTACATTGTATTTATTTTGTATATACTTATATAGCTATATTTTGTCTCCTCTAGTAGAATACAAACTCCTTAAGAGCAGAAACTGTTTCATTTTTGTCCTTGTTTCCTTAGTACCCAGAACAGTTCCTGGCCCATAGTAGCTACCTAACAAATATTGTTGACTGATGGATTTCATGTTACCATCCCATATGGAGTAAAACCCCATCTGCTATACTACAAACTGGAGAAATAAATCCAAGAGGGCTATACCAGTCATTCCTATTTGGGGGAAGGCTAAGGTTGGGATGGCTCAAACTCAGGATACTTTGACAGGGCAAAAGCTGATCAAATATCTCAACTACATATGACACCAATGTGTGACCCCCAGCTTCATTGCAGGAAGGTCTGAGTTCAAGTCTGGCCTGGGACACTGATGGCTCGGTGAACCATCTTGGTGGTGGTGTAATCCCCACTAACAATGTGGAGAGTCACTACCCTCCTAAAAACTAATTAGAAACCATAGATCTGGAGCTATCAATGTAGCTGGTAAAATTTCCAGCTCAAGATATTGAGCTGACAAACCATAATATTCCCATTTTCAAGCTCCTTGATATCTGCTGAATGAAAAAAAAATCTATCCCTAGACTCTTCTTACCTCACATCTTGAAAGAGATGAAAAACCTAAAACTGGTGGTACTTAAGCAGAATCTTGAACAACATTAAAGGCTTCCTTTGAGAGCCAAGCCAGCAGTATCTCAGAGGGGAGGGTCCTTCTGTCTAGAGTGTGGCATTTCAGTCAGATAAATGATGAAAAGCTCTGTATGCTCAATCTGTGTTAGGCATCACACAGTGTTCTGCCATGGTACAAAGGTTGGTTTATTTTGTTTTTTAGCAAAAATCAAACATGGTTTTAATGGATAGAAGGGGAAAAGAAAAGACTATAACATGGAGCATGAAGGGAGGTCTGAGTGTCTGAGTGACAGGAAAGAAACTCCATATTCTTCAGTTTTGTAAAGAATTGTCCCCATCTCCTCATATGAGAAGATTAAGAGGGTTTCAAAGAATCTTTGCCATAAATATTGACAAAAATCTAACAACCACAATCTACAAAGAACTGATAAATGTATAAGGTTAAGATCCACTCCTCAACAGATGATGAAGAAGCAGTTCTAGGAAAAAAAACAACAAATTATCAATAACCACTTAAAATTCTTTCAAACTTTCTAATAAAAAACTGGATACATTAAAAAAAAATAATTTCTTTCCACTAAATTTCCTTGTTAGGATGACTTAGTAATGAGCTTGTTAATCAAGGTTAAATTTTCCTTGCTTTATCTAAGTGACCTCACAGAACCACCTAATTATATCAGGTTGGTTTATTTTATAGGTTCAGTGAGTACATACCTTTCTGACACACAATCATTTTTCAACATGCATGATCAATTACAGATAATTGAATATGTCACACATTAACAAATCACATAATCAGCATTTTATGATCATTTACTATGTTACTACAACAAAGATTGAGGTGAATGACATGCGTAGGGTGATCTGGAGGTTAGTCCCTCCTGACCTAAGGGTTGACCAGTTAGGAGAATCATTGTTACTTTTGGTCAGCTTTCACAATCAATCACAATTACTTAGGAGATGGGTAACAAAATATTTCGTAGCTGGGGACAGGGTTAGAGGATAATTTAAGACTAACCAGAATTGGGATTTTCCTCAATTTCCAAGTTGTATATTTCTTGTACTTGATTCAGGCACCTAGCAAGGTTGCTTGGTTGTTATAAACACAACAAATCAGTGGAGTGTGTTGTTTCAAAGGAATGATTAATTTACCTGTCATGCTTTGCCTGCAATGGGTGTGCAGTGTTCAAGTTTGCCTTTGCTTGAGAGAGAAGGGAGAGGTAGTGGGTATTGGTTTTGAGGTTTTAATTCTGTGATTATAATCTTTGGGAGTAATAATCTGGGAGGACTATATATGTGTTAATCCTGTAAATATTTGTTCTCATCTTATTTCTCTTGTTTTGGGGAGAGAACAATAATTATAACAATTCCATTAGTAGGAGAAGTTAGAGGGAGAAGTCACACAGAAGGGAGTTCAGTGGGTGCCCTATTTTCTGGGGGCTGCTTTGCAGCCTCCATTTCCCCAGACTGTGACTCTGTCAGACAGCAGGGGTGTGATGGCTCTTCACAGGTTTCAAGTGTAGAGATGAGGTAGGAAAGCTGAACTATAGGCATGTGGGACAACTTGTACAAACATCTAGTGGTAGAAGATGGTATGTTGCATATGGGGGACAGAAAGTAGATTAGTTTGACTGGAACAGAGGATGTTTCAGAGGAAATAATACATATTCCTCCCAAAAAGATAGACTAGAACACAATAATGAAGGGCTTCGAATTCCAAGTTGAATCTTTTGTATTTTATCTTAATGGCAATGGGGAGCCACCAAAACATCCTGAGGACAGGAATGATATGATCAGGTAAGGGTAAGGAGGAAGGAAAGGGAATAATAATAATTTTAAAAAGCTGTGTCTACTATGTACCAAGCACTGTGTTAAGGACTTTTTGCAGACATTTCATTTGGTCCACACAACAACTCTGGGAGGTAGGTGCTGTTGTGATTCTCATTTTATAGTTGATAAAACTGAGGTAAATAGAGTTAAGTGATTTTTGCAGCCACATAGTTAGTAAATGCCTGAAGCTGGATTGAGCTCATTGTGCTACCAGCTGCCTCATACACAATGTATTATCTGTCAGTTCCTATGACTTTTCATACGTGGTCTTCATTATCTGGTTTTTGCATTCATTCTCTCCCTCCTAAAATCCTTAGTTTCCAATAGAACCCTGTTCATGTGCCTCCTCCTGCATGAGGCCTTTTCTGAACCTCCCAGAGGAAAGGAGTAAATGTGAGAGATACTTCAGAGATGGACTTCATAGGACTTAGTAACTGCTTAAATCTCAGTAGAGAAGGAAAAGGGAGAGTTAAATATAACCTCAAGGCAATAAATACTGAAGATGGGATGAATGTATGGTGTCAGACATAAATAGGAGAGTCAGAAGGAAAAGCAAAGGTCTTGTTGAGTTAGCAGTTGGACTCAATGCAGCTGAGGTTCTTTTCAGGTTTAAGATTCTATGACTAAGTGATTGTGATCTTGGCATCTTTATGACACTTGGACACACTGTGGGCTGGCTTTAAGAACAATATCTTGGATGGAGGATTTATCCCAGTCCAACATGATCTGGTCAATAACCTGGCCTACCTTGTTCTACCACATCCTTCTTGGAGATGATGTTGAGGACAGCAATACACATCCTGGTGGAATAAAAGCAGTGGAATAGGCTCCACAATGATTTCCACCAGTATTTGATCACAGTTGCCATCTATAAGGAAAAAGATGGTCCCGGTACTGACCTCTTTAACTGGCCCCCAAGCCCATCCTCCATTCTAGTCAAGGTATTTGTCAGAGACACATTTATGGATTGATCCATAGCTTATACTTACTTATGTCTCACTCCTTCATGCTCTTGTGTTGTTTTTTTTTAATCATTTGGACACTGCTTTGTGCTATTCAGATGGCTGCCAGGACTTGCCATCTATCTTCCTGGATGTGAGAATTGCTCCATGTGGATTGACTCTAGGCTGTCTACTATCCAGTACCTCACAAGCATGGCAGGATTTTCTGTTAATGTCCAGAAGAATGAGTCTTAGGTGACAAAAAGACTAGATGTTGAGCTAAAAGACAATTGACAGAAGATATTGGAGAAGAGAAGAGAGAGGGAATATGAGAACTCTCTTTAAATACAAATTTTTTAAGTAACCAATGTTTGTTACAGTAATTGGAAGTATGTAAAAGGATATTATGGGAAAGAAGAATTACACTAATTCTGCTTTGCCCAGAAGGCAGAGCTAGGAGCAATGGGGTGAGTTTGAAAGATAATCTTCTAATTAGCATCTATAATTATATATGTATATTATATTCTTATATCCATATTAGACCATACAATTAGAAGAATATATGCCCTTTCCTGACACCTTTCCCACTTGAAGCCACTGAAGAGCTTCAAGCAGAGAATCTTTTTTTTTTTAATGGACCTCAATAAGACATTTTGATAGCGTTGTGATTAAAGTTAAGGATGGTTCCTGTACCTGAGAGGTTGTTCCCCAACCCCAGACTAGTTCGGCCTACTCCCATCTTAGGGTAACTAGTCCCACACTCCCTGCAACACTAACAACAAGGAAGCTTTCTTGTTCACCTCCTCAAACAAGGGCAGGAAGTCTCCTCCCCCTGGGAAGCCTCCTCCAGTATTCAGAAGGCTCTTCTGGTGCCCAGCCAGGAGACCTATATCAAATATATGCTGGGCATCTGTGATGATCTGGGTAAAGCTCTGGGATGACTGATAGTCAGCACCTACATGGAAGTTGGGTAGGTCAAGAAGACAGGTTTACCAATGTAGGGATATAGAAACGTGCATATCCACATCTGTTCTATGGCTACCCAGTAACCTCAAGAAACCTCACTCCTGTGATAATTAAAACCTTGCCTCATTCTAATGCCCTCCTTCCCTCACCACTTAATCTGTACCCACCCACAGTTACAAGTCATCTTGTTATAACCAATTGAAGGGAGTCTTATTTGCCTAATCATACCAGGAAGCGACAGCTCTTATCTGTTTCTCCCTTCTCCCTTTGGGCCTCAGTTCATATTCTGGAAATACTCCAAATATCACCTACCACATGGGACATTTGAAGAACTTTACAGTTTGCAAGGCATTTGCTAGTTTATTTGAAACCTTATCCATTCTTCATCTAATCCTCATACTAGCTCTAGGAAGGCAGGAGGAAGACAGAAATGGTAGCTTCATTTGATAAAGTAGGAACCTGAGGGCCAGAGGAGGTCACTTGCTCCAGGTCATCTAGTAAGTCTAGGGCCAACCCAAGGATTCAATCCAACTCTCCTGGCTCTCAGGACAAGAGATCTCTTTTCTTTGGGGCACCCAGGGAAAGGCAGGAGTCACTAAGGATAGACTCACCGGATTCCAACTATAGCCCATCCCATATCCTTGGTCAGAGCTAGCACTCAAGGGACATAGGCTCTCACTATCTTGAGTTTGGAGCCTGAGGACCAACCTTTGGAGGAAATAATTGTGAACTTTAGATTTACTCCACCCTGCTTAGTCTAACAAAACAGGAATGTCTACACCCCTACTTAAGGATTAAGTATTGAGAAGGATGGCTTATGACAGACATGTGCTAGCAAATGACAAATCATAAACAACTGACAGACCCCTGGGCTGTCCTAAGTCAAATTTAAGCTACCATTGGTACATGTGAGATGCAAGAAAGTGATGTATAAATGGTCTATATATTTCGTGTCACTTCCTCTCTCTGCCTCTTTTTTTTGCGGATAGGTGGCTCTGGCAGCAGCATGCTGAGCGTCTTGGCATCTTGGCGTGGCGGAAGCTATTGTCTGGGTTTGGTGGTGAGAATCCTTGATACACCACTGGGGAATCTTAGTAAACTAGTTCAGATGAGGTGTCTTCTCCAAGCTCTCTTGGAGTTTAGGCTGATTCTTTTCTCCTTATCTTCCAAAACACTATCCTCTTAGGAAACTCTCTAATCTTCTGAAGAGACCTTGTGGTGGAGGCCTTTGAACTCCCCCTGGGATAGGCTAGGTGGGAGAAATCCTATATTCTTTCCCTTTTTCTTCTTCTTAATTCCTTCCCTCTATATTAATTAAACCACCATAAAATTTCCAAACTGACTTGAATATTTTATTTGGGATTTTCCCTGGTGACCAATTAAATTTAGATTAAGTCACAACCCTAAAATTTCCCCTTACATAATAAACAGCATTTCTCTTCAGGCCTAAAAAAAGATTTACTAAAGTAAGTAGTAGTATAAGTATTGTTAGTCCCACTTTACAGATGGGAAAATTGAAAACCATAGTGACAAAATGACATATCTAAGATCAAATGGCAAATAAACATCAGAGACAGAACTGGAACCCATATCATATTAAAATCCCAGTGGTGTTTTCATTGCCTCTCCTTCATTTTCTTGGCTTCCTTCAAAACCTGGCTCAAATCCTATCTACTCCAGAAGGCCTATCTAGATCCTTCCTTGCTAATACTGCTTTCCTTTCTCAGATAATTTTCCATCTAGTAACTCTCTCTGTCTTTCTATTTCTATTTCTGTCACTGTCTCTCTATCTCTCCCTCTATATATGTGTGTATACATATATAATATATATCTTGTATTTAAATAATTGTTTACATATTGATATTTCCATTAAAATTTACACTCCTTGAAGATCAGGGAAGTATCTGCCTTTCTTTATAGCCCTAGAACTTAGCATAGTACCCACAACAGAGTAAGTACTTAATAAATGCTTGTCAATATGACTTAATGATGACTCTAGAATGGGCAGTCACTGACAGAGAAAACCCAATTAGGCATTAGAACCTCTGACAACCTTCCTCCATTTCCCAGCTAGCAATCACACCATTCTTACTGCTGGGTTTATTCAGACCTTACACTCAACTTTCAGGAAAAATAATCTGGTTTCTTCCCCTAGTACTAAGCTGCCACCTTATACCTCAGTCTGGGTTGTTATATTATCATCCAGAATTACAGAATTTGAGAATGGAAAAGGATCTCAGAGACCATCTAGTTCAGCCCATACCACCCTCCTCCCAAAATCCCCATTTATCTGACAAGTTGTCTTCTAAACCTGGGAAGAAGGAAAGCCCAATACCTCTTGAGGTGCTGGCCACTCATTGCACTTTTAGACGTCTTTAATTGTCGGGACGTTTTTCCTAACATTAAGCCTTAATTTATCTCTTCTTCAATTTCACCCATTATTGCTGGTCCTGCCCTCTGGGAACAAATAGAATAAATCAGGCAGTTGATAAACACTGATCATCTACTATATGCCAGTGTGGACTTAGAAGTGAGTATTCAAAGGGAGGGACTGTGGGGTGAGCCAGCCTCCCACAGGGGATGGGGTCTTGGAGGTGGGACAGTGTCAGTGGAATGAAGGATAGGACACAGCTTTCTATTCAACCTGCAGCACAGGTTTCACAGGATAAACTGCTCCCCTTTTGGCTGAGGCTTGGCTTTATTTTATACCCTCATGATCACACATCTACTTGGCATACAATTTCATTCTCAATATACATGTTTCCATAGAACCTAACAACAGATACAAAACCTAAGGATATAGTCAACAAGACATTGTTGCTAAGTGCAGTGTCAGAGGGTAGAATCAACATGACACAGATTTGCCAGAAGTTTTATGCCTAGAAAAGATGAAAAAAGAAAAAAAAGAAAAAAAAGAAAAAAGAAAAAAGAAAAAAAAGAAAAGATCTTATCTAAGTGGGTATATAAGAATCCTTAGGTATAATTTTGCAATTGGGATTTCCTGGTAATATCCTGGGGGGACAGAGTGGGACATCTGTATTAACCCTGCAAGCATGTTGTTCTCATCTATTTTTCCTGGGGCTAAGTAAGAATAATAATCTAGCAATTCCAATAATAAGGGGATTTTAATAAGGAAAGTCACTTGGGGGGGTTTCTGTGGGTGTTTCCATCCTTCCTGGGGCCTGCTTTGCAGTCCCCAGTTTCCACATATGACCATGTCAAACAGTGTGGTCTTTGATGGCTCCCAGCAGGGAGGGAGAAGACAATTCCCTGTTTTCAAGAGGTTCACAAGTTAATGGAAGAGACAACACGGAAATAACTATATACAAATAAGCTCTATAGGATAAATTGGAGATAAAGGGAAGGCACTATAATTTGAAAGGGCTTCTAATGGAAAGTGGGATTTTTAGCTGAGACTTGAAAGAAGTCAAGAGAGCCAACAATAATAAAATAAGGCTAATTCATCCTCCGTGTAATAGATCTTCAGATATTTGAAGGCAGCTATCATGATCTCCCTGAGACTTTTCTTCTCTAGGCTAAATAAGTTCCTTCAACCAATTCTCATGGAACATGGGCTTAAAGCCTTTCACCATTCTAATTGGCATCCTCTGTACACCCTCCAGCTTATCCATGTTCTTTAAAAACAAAGAAAACACCCTAATTTCTATCTTAGAATCAATACTCTCAGTTCCAAGACAGAAGAATAATAAGGGCTAGGCAACTGGAATTAAGTGACTTGCCCAGGGTCATACAGCTAAGAAATGTCTGAGGCCAGATTTAAACCCAGGATCTTTTATATTCAGGCCTGGCTGTCATCCACTGAGCTACCCAGCTGCCCTATATGCATGTCCTTTTTGAACTTTGGCACCCAAAATGACCACAATACTCATCTTCTGGAGGAATTCTAGAGAAGGCAAAGTTTAGTATGACTCCTTATAACCTCCCTATTCCTAGAAGCCATGTCTCTCTTAATTCAACTCAAGATGGAATTCCTCTTTCTTTTTAACTGTCACATCACACTGATAGAAAATGATAAATTTGAAGTTCATTAAAAACATGATATGCTTTTAGACAAACTTAAGCAATGTCAGGAGGACCTGGGTTCAAATTTGACCTCAGATACTTCTTGAAGGAATCAGACATAATGAATCCTGAAAAGTTATAAATATGTGATCAAAGCTGATTCCAATGAACAAGGGATCATGGGTCAGTGAAAGCACAATGTGGTTGCAAAGGCAATTGTCTTGTTGTGGCTATATATTTAAAAATTCACAAGATTGATTTATACTGAATCCTTCTATCAGAAAACTGGCTTAGTGATGAAATTATCTGGCAAAGGAATTGAACTTCTCCTGACCTGTGGTGGATATCATGCTCATTGGGCTTCATGTCGTGAAGAAAGAGCCAAGCAGACTGCAAAAGTTCCTAAAGAACAAAAAACATTTCTCACCTTTATGTGAGAAATCATGTGAGCTAGATAAGGCTCCGAAAGATACCTGAATAGGTTCAAAGTCAATTCATTCAGTAAGCAAGTTTCACATAGGTAGATAAGTTTTCTATCAACAGCTTTTTAGGAATCAACTTCCTTTCTCACAAAATTTGTTACCCTTTGTAAAAAACCTTATATTCCTATGTGAAAATATTTGTTCTGGGGGATGCTGGGTGGCTCAGTGGATTGAGTGTCAGGCCTAGAGATGGGAGGTCCTAGATTCAAAGCTGGCCTCAGATACTTCCTAGCTGTGTGACCCTGGGCAAGTCACTTGAACCCATTTCCTAGCCCTCATTGCTCTTCTGCCTTGGAACCAATACACAGTATTGATTCTAAGACAGAAGGTGAGGATTAAAAAACACACACACACACACACACACATTTGTTCTTTCCTTTGTTTTCTGAATTCATTGAGCTCTCCTTGTTCTATTTACATTTAAATATATTCCTTGAGCAGCTGTTAACTGAAGCAGTTAGCCTAAGCCTTTTCCCACACTCTGAGTCTATGTGCTTTTCTCTATGCATCTTTCATTTTAATCTTTGACCTTAGCCCCTCCTTTTCCAGTCCTTGGCTTCCCTTCACAGGCCAGAAAAATCCACTCATGACTTGTTCACCACTTCCTACCTGTGTGACCTTGAAAAAGTCACATAGCCCCAGTTGCTTAGTCCTTCCTGCTATTCTGTCTGTCTTAAAACTGGTATTAAGACAGAAGATAAGATTTAAAATTAAATTTTAAAACTTGGGCAATACTTCTCCCACCTAGTACTGGTGATGTTGACTTTTTGTACCCAACTGTAAGGCTTTACATTTATTCCTACTGAATTTCATATTATTTGATTCAGCCCAATGCCCTAGCCTCTTAAAAATCCTTGCGTTCCTTCACAACCTCATTTTTCTGTGACCTTTGCTTGTCAATTACCAATGGATTTCATGACATATTGTTTTGACCATGAACTAAGACCCATTCCCTTAGATATGTCTGGACTCTTAATCCAGCTCATTTCTTATCTGGCACTTGCCACTGTTGACCAAACCTTCATTCTAATGGTATCTTTCAGTTCCCCATCTGGAAGTGAGGTAGAACTCGGTGATCTTAGTAAGCTGATCCTCACAGTCGGACGTCATCAACTGGACTCCATGGTTGGTTGCATACTAGGTATGGGAGATCTGCTTGCATTGGGCCACTCCTGGGCTCAGAATGTGCTTCAGTTCTCCCTGTTGTCAACAAAGAAGTCACCCCTTTAAGCACCACACATCTCTCACATCCCCAATGTCTGCATATTTATGATCTCCCTCACTCTTCTCCTGTATCCTGCTTAGAAACCCTCCACTCCTTTCAGGCAGAAAAAAAAGAATCACATAGAGGAGGCAACCTAGAAGCCTGTGCTCATGAGGACAGGTAGATTTCATGCAGCAGAGATTTCATGCTGCCTGGTCAAGAGTTCCCAAAGAGCTGAGTTGGAAGGGAAGTTGGCCACAATGTTCCCAGCTTGAACCCTGCCACCTCCACCCTCATCCACCCCCCCAAAACAAAGTCATCCATTATATATAAGACCACTCTGGAAGCCTCCTCTTCATGGTTCTGAACTTCCCTTCCCCAACTCATCCCATAAAATAGCATGGAAAGGTTATCAATGGGCATGGGAAAGAGAAGGTGTGGTCCTGCTTGGTTCTTGAACATTAGAACTATGGCCTGATTTGTTTTAAACCTTATGAGGCTACCCACAGCTTTAGTTCTTTTATATCTCCCACTACCACCACTATCACCTTTTCTCTTAGATATTTTGCTCAGTCCAGAGTTCATAAATCTTATAGCCTTTCTTTCTGGCTCCATTAACCCTAACCCTCCCACATCGTAGTGCCTCATTCCATGGATCCCTCCCTGGGGCTCACCAAACTGGCACAGTCAAAGCCAAGTACCCAGTCTGGTCAGCACCCACAACACATTGGGGCTATTGTTGCTCTTCATAGCAAAGAAGGGCTTCACATGGAGCAATGACCTCAGGAAAAGCTGGTGCTGCTGAGCCAGGGTCCTCAGATCTCCCACTATAAATGCATTTCTCTCATTCTGTGGATGGGAAGACAGAAGAAGGCAACATCTAGGTTAATCAGGGGATAGCTTTCCTAACTCAACTTGTCTTATGGCATATCATCTGGCATTCTGACCACACTTCCCCCACCAACCCAACTGATTGAAGTTCCTCCTTAGGCCATGGGAGAAGGTAGTGGAGGGAGAATGGGAAATATGGTATGATTGACAGATCCCTGGCCTTAGAATTGGGAGAATTTAAATCTAGATTTCATCATTTACTAGTTATATAACCAGGGGTAAGTCACTGAATTTTTCAGGGCTTTAGTTTCTGATCTACACAATAGCTATAATAATATATTACTCATCTCCTTAAATTGGGAAATTATTCCCATTATTGTAAGTGCAAGGTCTTTCTCTTGTTTAAATTGAATTACCCCAATGCTGAGCATAATACTCTACATAGAGTAGCAACCTAATAATTCCTTGCTTAATTGAATTGAATGGTAATGATAGTGAACAGGGCTTGTGGAGACCAGGTTTTCCTTTGAAATCTGTAGTGCAAAAAGAAGGGGTTTGACAAGATGATGGTCACCTCAGCCCCAAATCTATATCTATCATCCTAAATCACTATGGGAAAGAGAGGGAGTACAAGAGGAAAACAGAAGCAGCAGAACACAAAGAAGTCTGTGGGAAGAGAAGAAAGGAGGAAGAGGCTAAAAAGAGAGGCTGGAACCTGAGGGGAGAACAGATAAAAATGACCTGTGCTGGTCTCTCTGAAGCCAAGACCCTCTTCCCTTTGGATGCTTTCCACATTGAACCCTTCTCTCTAAACTGTTCCCATGGGAGTAGCTGAGTGGCTCAGTGGATTGAGAGTCAGGCCTAGAGACAGGAGGTCCTGGCTTCCAATCTGTCCTCAGACACTTCTCAGCTGTGTGACCCTGGGCAAGTCACTTGACTCCCATTGCCCAGCCCTTACCACTCTTCTGCCTTGGAGCCAATACATAGTATTGACTCCAAGATGGAAGGTAAGGGTTTTAATAAAAAATAAATAAATGAAACAAACTGTTCCCATGTATTACCCCACAGCACTCCCTGAGAGGTTATCAGTAACAATCCTTGAAAGACATCCCAAAGGTCTAAGGGATAGGAGAGAGAGAAGAGGCTAAAGATGAACTCCCATCCCAGGCTGAGTTACAGTCTAGAATCTCAAAGTTACAAACTGGAATGTCAAAATTACAGACCAGAATCTCAAAGCTGGAAGGAACCACAGAGACCACATTACTTATTTCAGCAGAAATTGTCTCTCTAACTTCCTTGACATAAAATGGTGACTTGAAGGACTTCACTTGAAGACTTCCAGTGATGGACTACTCTACCTTCTGTAGTAGGAATTGCACTTTGGGACAGTACCAGTTCTTAGAAAGTTTCCCCTTACATAGTCCAATCAAAAGTTGCTTCTCTAACCATTGCTCCTATGTCTGGCCTCTGGCAAACAAGAAAGTCTCATCCCTCTTCCATATCACAGCTTTTCAAGCATTTGAGGATAGTAACTCAGCCACCCCATACTAGCCTTCTTTTGGGTAAAAGTTTCCAGTCTTCCAGATATGATGGGCAGGATCTGGTTCTGGAAATTAGGTTTAAAGCCTATTGGTTAAACTGGATCCTTCTCTCTAAATCAGGAGTCTTTAATCTGGGGTTCATAGATCCAGTCCTACAGACAGATTTCTGGAGCTCCAAGATCTCGGATGAGAATAAAAATGTATATCTTTATATTTTAGATTTTTTCCCACTAGCCTCTGAAATTTAGCATTCCTTAGATTACTAAAAACATTATGCTGTGAAATGGTTCATAAGCTTCACCAGATTGCCCAAAGGGTCCATGTCTTACACACACACACACACACACACACACACACACCCCTTGTCTTAGAGAAAGGAGATGGGATGGGGAGACAAATAGCTAGAAAAACTTGTTGAATCCATGAATGCAAGTCTGACTGATGCCAAAGGAATACTGTTGAGACCTTATCTTTGAACTATTCATGGTTGGTATATTCAAAGACTCTAGTTTACTTATCTTAGACCCCAGGGGTGTGTTAGTAAATGTTTGATAACCAGACTGAGGGGTGAGGGTGGGAGAGAATTTAGGGCTAGGGTTAAACACACATTTAATTTTAATCTGCTTTATTAACATTTTCTAGACCACCACCAAATCAAGCCCTGATTTGTAGTAACTGCTTATTTCTGACTTGTATATTTCTGAGGCAGCTAGGTGGTCACTGGACCAAGTCAGGAAGACTTGAGTTCAAATCCCACCCCACATATTTATTAGCTGTATGACCTTGAGAAAGTCACATAGCCTCCATCTAGAGATAGAACCTGGGACAGAGTAGGCATTATATAAATACTATTGTTTTTATTATTAAATTCTTAATACTATTATCAAATGTTCATAGTAAAAATTTATCAATCAACTTTCACAAACTATTAAAATTTATTTCAGCTCCCTCCCCCAACTAGTCTTTTTCTAAAAGACTCCAACTTTCCCTTTCTCAGTATAAAACATTGCATTCTCTTACAGCATCAAACTTCCTTGAACACATTGATAGTATAGACATAGCCATTTGGTTGTCTTGCCATTAATTATTTGGCATCATTTCCCCAAACTAGACTAAGACCAATGCCCAAGGTTTGCAGCAAGAAAGAAACACGTGCTTCCTGGCACCCCTTTGGAGGGAATGAGTGGGCTTTTGTGTTATTAAGAAACCCTGTAGTCAGATTAGAGGTGGGTGTTTCTGTTTGGAAAAGCTACCAAATCACACCAGAGACTTGATTGCCTTCACTTGGGACTTGGATCTCTTGGTAAAAGGGATCTATCAAGTCTGCAATATCAATTCCAGGCTGGAAGATCTCAGACTTACTCTCTTCTGGTGCCAGACATCTTTTAAAACTACTCTCTGTGCTTAACTGAGGCCAGGAGAATTTTGTGGAAAAGGGCAAAACTGCCCAGAATATGACACATTGCTAGCTGTTATTAATAAATGTTCAGCATTTGGGGGGAAAGTAGGATAGAGCAAAGCTCAAATGCCAGGGGGAATTCTATAAGTCTCTGTTTCTTCATCTATAAAATGAAGCAGTTGTGCTAAATGGCCTCTGATCATTTATAGCTCAGCCATCTAGATAGTCTAGTGGATAGATTGCAGGGCTTGGAGTCAAGAAGACCTGAGTCCACATTTGACCTCAAGCATTTGCTGGCTGGGTGATTGGACAAATCAGTTAAGCAACCCATTCCCCAGTTCTCTGTGTTGTTGTACAGTCATTTTTCAGTTGTATTTGAATCTTCATGATCTCATTAGAGGTTTTCTTGGCAGAGTTATTGGATTGATTTGCCATTTCTTGCTCCAACTCATTTTGCAGATGAGGAAACTGAGGAAACAGTTAAGTGATATGCCCATGATCACACAGCCAGTAAGTGCCTGAGGCCAGATTGGAAATCAGGAAGATGAGTCTTCCTGACTCCAGGTCCAGCATCCAGTGCTCTATGGCACCACCTAGCTGTCCTTCTTCATCTCTTAAATGAGGATAATACCTACCTTACAGGGTTGTTGTGAGGATCAAATAAATCAAGGTAAGATGCTTTCCAAACCTTAAAGTGCTTTACAAATGCTATCTATTATAATGATTAAATCTACATTCCTATGAACAATAAACCATATCACATTATCAACTCTGCTTCTGTGTCCATTGGTCTTCATCTAAATGCTCCCCAATCTGGGGCAAGAGACAGAGAGAAACAGATAGAGAGACAGAAATACATTAATTTGTAAAATATGCAATACTAGTCTATTTCACCTTCACTTTAATCTCTCCCATTTCTTCTAAATAAGTCATACTGGACTAGAGCTTTCATGGGTATAACAACAATAATAAAAACAATAATAAGCATTATTTTGCAAAAGTTTGCTAAGCACTTTGTGAATATCTTATTTAATCCTTACCACAATGAAGTAGTTGCTATTATGATCCTCATTTTATGGATGAGAAAACTGAAGCTGAGAAGATAAATTACTTTCCCAGAATGATATATCTAGTAAGTGTCTGAGATAGGATTTGAACTCGAGTCTTCCTGATTCCAAGTCAAACACTTGGATGGAATGGAAAGGAACAGAAAAAGAACATTGAGAAGGTAATGGAGTAATAATAGTTAACACCTATATAGCATTGCTATCTCATTTGATTCATAAAACCCCGTGAGGTAAGAGTTATTATTATCTCCATTGCTGGTGGAGTTGTGAATTGATCCAAGCATTCTGGATGGCAACTTAGAACTATGTCCAAAGGGCTTTAAAAGACTGCCTGCCCTTTGACCCAACCATAGCACTGCTGGGTTTGTACTCCAAAGAGATAATAAAGAAAAAGACTTGTACAAAAATATTTATAGCCACACTCTTTGTGGTGGCAAAAAAAATTGGAAAATGAGGGGGTGCCCTTCGATTGGGGAATGGCTGAACAAATTGTGGCATCTGATGCTGATGGAATATTATTGTGCTCAAAGGAATGATGAACTGGAGGAATTCCATGTGAATAGGAATGACCTCCAGGAATTGATACACAGTGAAAGGAGCAGAACCAGGGGAACATTGTGCACAGAGACAGATACACTATGGCACAATTGAATGTAATAGACTTCTCTACTAACAGCAATACAATGATCCAGGACAATTCTGAGGGACTTATGGGAAAGAACACTATCCACATCCAGAAAAAGAACTATGGGAGTAGAAACACAGAAGAAAAACAACTGCTTGATCACATAGGTCGAGGGTAATATGATTGGGAGTTTAGGCTCTAAATGATCTCCCTGGTGCAAATATCAATAATATGGAAATAGGTCTTGATCAACATCACATTTAAAACACAGTAGAATTGATCGTTGGCTATGGGAGGGGATTGGGAGGAGGGGAGGAAAGAACATGAATCATGGAACCATGGAAAAATATTCTAAATTAGTTAATTAAATAAAAATTTTCAACTAAAAAAGAATTATTATTATCCTTATTATATAGATGAGGAATCTAAGGCTTTAGGTTTCACTTGTCCAGGGTCATACAGGTAGGCAGGTTGGGTCTATTATAACCTCCTTTTGCAGAAAAAGAAAACCGAGACTGCAACAGGTTCACTCAAGTCTTCCTGACTCCCAGACCAGAACCTCCACTATACCATCTGCCTTCTAAATCAAGTCACAGTGATACATATGCCTTCTTGTCATATAGAGTATAAATTAGTACACAATTTATTCTTTTTTTAAACCCTTACTTTCCATCTTAGAATAAATACTATGAATTGGTTCCAAGGCAGAAGAGCTATAAGTGCTAGGCATTTGGGGATGAGTGACTTACCCAAGGTCACACAGCTAGGAAGTATCTCAAGTCAAATTTGAACCCAGGACCTCCTGTCTCTGGGCCTGGCTTTAAAACAAAGCCACCTAGCTGTCCCCTGGTTTAACTGCTTTCATAGGACCCAATAAACCTTTGACACAGCTTAATTTGATTGTGGGGGAGTTAGAGTAGTTCAAGGTGCAAAAGGAAGTAGGATACTTAAAAAAGACAATTAAAATTTATGAGAATGAGAAAAGAACAAAAATATAATAATTCCTCAGTAAAGAGGCTGGTGAACATAGGCTAAGGAGATCAAAGACAGAGGAGTTAACAATGAGTGTTATAAAAATTTTTATGTTTCAATGTGAAATTTGTATTTATGAGTACAGTTAGTATATTTACCTATACTTGTGAATATTGAGGGTCTGTGTACACACATAAGATGCATATATGGTTATATATATATCCCTCATGATTTAGTTGAAATTTGTTCCACAAAAATTATCTGCATTACAAGGAGGTAAAATGAATGAAGAATAGCAACAAAGACACTCTATCATAGGTGCAGTCTTACTGGGAGCAGGGGATGGTCTTTTCTCCCAAAGAAGATGTCTGATGCCACCAAGGGGGCAAGTGAACCCTGTAATGGAGTGCCATGGAAACAGAACCCTTAGCATGGTACTTCTAGGCAAATGCCATGGCTATACGGTCTGGGAGAAGCCTGTGAGATGAAGCACAGGGATAGCATTGCTTACAAGGGGAAAGTCTATCACTAAGAGAGGAAATGTCACTGCTTTATAAAAAGGAATTTGACTAAAATAATGAAGAATAGCTCATATATTGAGAAAAATAGATATACAAATCTTTGGTCCCTTAAAAATCAGGGAACTTCAGCTTAGAATATAAACTAGATAAGACATCTTATGAGTTAAGACAACTTAACAAGTACAATTATAAATTTTAAATAAAATATTATAATCAAACAATATGGAAATATGTTCTGCATGATAATACATGTATAACCCAGATCAAATTGCCTGCCAGCACCAGGAGGGGGAAGGGAAGGGACGAAGGAAGGGAGATAAATTTGATCATATAACTTAGGAAAACTTTGTGGAACAAATGTGGAAATTTTTTATTACATGTAATTGGCAAAAAAGAAATTAATTAATTAATTAATTAAAATATTATAATTAGTATTACCTCATAAATCAAACAAGTGAGGGACTTCCAGGTAAGCATGGCAGCAGTCTAGATGTGGGATGTTTCCTCTCCCCAGCACACACCAATACAGACTACCTCAAAAGACCAAAAAAAACATTCTCATAAGAACCGAGGGACTCTACAGTAGGACGCAGCATTGAAGGTATGTGGGATTTGGGCATTTCCACACTATAAGGGGGTGAAAAAGCTCCCAGCCAAATGTGAGTCAATCTACCCTCCCCCACCCCACCTACAGAGCCAGAGTCAGAGCCAGCGCATTCCAGAATCAGTGAGTGAGTGAGGGACACCTCAAGAACAAGCAAGGGGCACCTCTAGGTCCTTGGAGCGGACTAATACCACCAAAGACCTACCCCTGAGAGCAGCTACACCTGAAACCCAAGCATGTGGGGGAGTGCAGACCATGGGTACTCCCAAGAAGGTAGTGCAGAGAAGAGCCCTGAACAGTGGAGGCTGCGAACAGCAAAGGCTGCAGAGATTCAAGAGCTTTCCTCAGGCAAAATCCTTGCTCCTTAACTCCATACACAGAGAACCTGCCCAGCTCACTCATATTTCTGACTAAAAAGGGAAGGAAAATCCTCCACTGTGGTGGCAAATTGCACACAAGACCAACAAACACTCTCCAAGAAAAACAATAAAAAAGGCAGTGACCCTCAAAAATTTTTACAGAGGAAAAACTCAGGCTACAGAGGAAATACAGAAGGAAATCCAAACACAGACAAAATCTTCTTTAAAAAATGGAAATTGTCTACAAGCTCTGGAAGAATTTAAATTGGAGCTTATCCAAAAAATGGAAGCCTTCTGGAAAGAGAAGTTGGAAATGGTTCAAAGAGAATATAAAAAAATTATAGCAGAAAATAAAAAAATTAAAGCAGAAAACCAGGCCTTAATGACCAGAATTGAGCAACTGGAAACCAATGATCTGGCAAAACAGCAAGAATTAATAAAGCAAAGTCAAAAGACTGACAAAATAGAAGAAAACATAAAATATCTCACTGACAAGGTGACAGATCAGGAAAACAGAGGAAGGAGAGACAATTTGAGAATCATTGGTCTATCTGAAAAGCCAGAAATAAACAGAAATCTTGACATCATACTACAAGAAATGCTCCAAGAAAACTTCCCTGATGTTCTTGAACAAGGAGGCAAAATAGACATTGAAACAGTTCACAGAACACCCTCTACACTAAATCCCCAAAAGACAACTCCCAGGAATGTAATTGCCAAATTCCAGAGCTTTCAAGCTAAGAAGCAAATTCTACAAGAAGCCAAAAAGAGAAAATTCAGATACCAAGGAGCACCAATCAGGATCACACAAGACCTGGCAGCTTCCACACTAAAGGACCGCAAGGCCTGGAACATGATATTCAGAAAGGCAAGAGAACTGGGTCTTCAACCAAGAATCATCTATCCATCACAACTGACTATATACTTCCAGGGGAAAGTATGGGCATTCAACAAAATAGAAGATTTCCAAGTGTTTGTAAAGAAAAGACCAGAGCTAAGTGGAAAGTTTTATATCCAAACAAAAAGATCAAGAGAAACATGAAAAGGTAAATAACAAAGAGAGGGAAAAGAGGAAATATCTTTTTATTCAAACTCTATTCTTTAAGGGCTACAATTAGATCAAATAATATATATTAAAACATGTAGGAAATGTTAATTGTAACTCTCAAAAATTGTATTCATTATTATAGTAATTAGAAGAATCACTCATAGGAAAAGAATGGAGCATTAAGGACTATAAGATGATATGCAAAAAAGAAAAAGGGTGGGAAATTAAACAATACAATTCTCCAAATCTGGTTAAAGAACAAATCATAGAAACAATTAATAACTTCATTGAAGAAAATGACAATGATGAGACATCCTTTCAAAACCTATGGGATGCAGCCAAAGCAGTATTCAGGGGGAAATTCATATCCTTGAGTTCATGTATTAACAAATTATGGAGGGCAGAGGTCAATGAATTATGCATGAAAAATAAAAAACTAGAAAGTGAACAAATTAAAAATCCTCAGATGAAGACTAAATTAGAGATTCTAAAAATCAAAGGAGAAATTAATGAAATTGAAAGTCAAAGAACTATTGATTTAATAAATAAGACTAGAAGCTGGTACTTTGAAAAAAAACAAATAAAATAGACAAAGTACTGGTTAGTCTAATGAAAAAAAGGAAAGAAGAAAACCAAATTGACAGTATCCAACATGAAAAGGGAGATCTCACCTCTAATGAAAAGGAAATTAAGGCAATCATTAAAAATTATTATGTCCACTTATATGTCAATAAATATGGCAGTCTAGGTGATATGGATGAATACTTTCAAAAATATAAATTGCCTAGACTAACAAAGGAAGAAATAGATTACCTAAACAACTCCATATCAGAAAAAGAAATTGAACAAGCCATCAAAGAATTCCCTAAGAAAAAATCCCCAGGTCCAGATGGATTCACAAAGGAATTCTATCAAACATTCAAAGAACAACTAATTCCAATATTATACAAACTATTTGACAGAATAAGCAAAGAAGGAGTTCTACCAAATTCATTTTATGACACAAATATGGTACTGATCCCAAAGCCAGGCAGGTCAAAAACAGAGAAAGAAAACTATAGATCAATCTCCTTTATGAATATAGACACAAAAATCTTAAATAGGATACTAGCAAAAAGACTCCAGCAAGTGATCACAAGGGTTATTCACTATGACCAGTTAGGATTCATACCAGGAATGCAAGGATGGTTCAATATTAGGAAAACGATACACATAATTGACCATAGTAACAAGCAAACCAACAAAAATCATATGATTATCTCAATAGATACAGAAAAGGCCTTTGATAAAATACAACACCCATTCCTATTAAAAACACTAGAAAGTATAGGAATAGAAGGGCCTTTCCTAAAAATAATAAAGAGTATATATCTAAAACCATCAGCCAACATCATCTGCAATGGGGATAAACTAGAAGCCTTCCCAATAAGATCAGGAGTGAAACAAGGATGACCATTATCACCTCTATTATTTAACATTATGCTAGAAACACTAGTAGTAGCAATTAGAGAAGAAAAAGAAATTGAAGGTATTAAAATTGGCAATGAGGAGACCAAACTATTACTCTTTGCAGATGATATGATGGTCTATTTAAAGAATCCTAGAGAATCAACCAAAAAGCTAGTTGAAGTAATCAATAACTTTAGCAAAGTTGCAGGATACAAAATAAACCCGCATAAGTCATCAGCATTTCTATATATCTCCAACTCAGTTCAGCAGCAAGAATTAGAAAGAGAAATTCCATTTAATGAATGCTGGAGGGGATGCGGCAAAGTTGGGACATTAATGCATGCTGGTGGAGTTGTGAACTGATCCAACCATTCTGGAGGGCAATTTGGAACTATGCCCAAAGGACGATAAAAGACTGTCTGCCCTTTGATCTAGCCATAGCATTGCTGGGTTTGTACCCCAAAGAGATAATAAGGAAAAAGACTTGTACAAGAATATTCATAGCTGCTCTCTTTGTGGTGGCAAAAAATTGGAAAACGAGGGGATGCCCTTCAATTGGGGAATGGCTGAACAAATTTTGGTATATGTTGGTGATGGAATACTATTGTGCTCAAAGGAATAATGAACTGGATGAATTCTATGTGAACTGGAACAACCTCCAGGAAGTGATGCAGAGTGAGAGGAGCAGAACCAGGAGAACATTGTACACAGAGACTAATACACTGTGGTACAATTGAATGTAATGGACTTCTCCATTAGTGGCAATGCAATGTTCCTGAACAACCCAGATGGATCTATGAGAAAGAACAGTATCCACATTCATAGAAAAATCTTTGGGAGTAAACACACACACACAAAAACCCAACTGCTTGATGACATGGGTCGAGGGGTTTATGATTGGGGTTGTAGACTCTAAATGAACATCCTGATGCAAACACCAACAACATGGAAATGGTTTCTGATCAAGGACACATGTAATACTCAGTGGAGTTGCGCGTCGGCTATGGGGGTGGGAGGGGAAGGAGGGAGGAATAGAAAATTATTTTTGTAACTAAGGAATAATGTTTAAATTTGACCAAATAAAAAATAATGTTAAAAAAAAACAAGTGGGAGAAGGGAAGCTTAAGGAATCTTGTTGAGAAATAAACCTAAGCAAGGTCACTTTCCATTCATTTAAGGATGAAATTGAAAAAGGAGCATATAGATAAAAAAGGAGGGGCAAACTCTCTTCATGAACAAGGCTATTGTTCTCTACTAAGCCACAAAATTTGAACTGTAGCATGAGGTCCCCAAATATGCTTGTATCAGAGGAAAAAGTAGCCCTGAAGATAACAAAAATGAAAGAACCGAAACAGAAAATCTCTCATAATTAGATAAATGCAAATCTGGAAGGCAATATGGAATTATGCCCAAAGGGCTTTAAAAGAATGCATCCCCTATGATCCAGCACTACCACTACTAGGTTTGTGTCCCAAAGAGATAAAAAGGAAAAATGTTTGCACAAAAATGTTCATAACCACTCTTTCTGGTGTCAAAAAAACTGGAAAATGAAGGGTTGTCCCTTGACTGGGGGATGACTGAACAAACTGGTATCTGATGGTAATGGAATACTATTGTGCTGAAAGGATTGATGATCTGGAGGTTTTCCATATGAACTGGGAGAACCTCAGTGAACTGATGCAGAGTGAAATAAGCTGAACCAGAATAACATTGTACACAGAAAGTAAAACACTGTGGAAAAATCCAATGTAATGGACTTTGCTACTAGTAGCAATGCAACAAGCCAGGACACTCCTGAAGGAATGCTATCCGCATTGAGAGAAAGAACTATGGGAGGATACATGCAAAAGAAAAACATGACATCACTTATCACATGTATATATGGGTATGTGATTTGGGGTTTAGGCTTTAAAAAATCATTCCATAGCAAAAATGAATAATATGGAAATAGGTATCAAATGATAACATTTGTACAACCCAGTGGAATTGCTTGCTGACTCTGGGAGTGGGGAGTGAAGAGAGGAGGGAAATAAAATGAATCATGTAAACATGGAAAAATATTTTAAAATAAAAATTAATTTTAAAAATCTTAAAAAGAACTGAAACAGACCAATTCCACACAGAAAAGGTCCATGACAAAGGCAACAATTGAGAAAGCATTGAGAAAAATTCTCAAAGTATCTGAAAGAGGGGAAGATAACAAAAGCATGAGGAAAAAAAAATCATGAATGGTATGATACATAAAAGGCAACACCTATATGGATCCTTCTTCTCTGTATGAAATTTTTTAGGGTTTTCTGTGTATTTATTGTTTTACAGCAGAATGCCCAACACAGATCATCATTACTACCAAATAGTCAGCTGTGAAAAATAGTACATATAGTGTTTAAGCACAAATGGAAGACATGATTTTTTTCTTTAAATAAATACTTAAATACAAATTTATGGTCTTACAAAATAGCATTAAACTAGATAGTCTAAGTTGATCTGCCTCCTTGGACCCACAGTAACTGTTATTTTCCCCAAAACCAATAGAATCAATATATTGAACCATCATCAGTTCCATTGTATGAATAATGGGTCACAATAAATGATTCCCTTTTTCAAAGAGCTATTCCTGGCTCCTCTACAAACATGATTTGGCCTGGATAAAAAGACAACAGGTGCCCTGGGCAAAGTCCACCCTTGCCCACAGCTCCAGGGTATTCCGACTGGTTGCAAACCATCAGTCAAAATAAATAAAGTAAAATAAATAACAAACGGAAGACAGATTAATCATAACGGCCATAGGATTGCTTTGCATCTCAGCTGCTCCATTAACCCAATGTCTGATCTTTATTTTTATACCCATTTTCTTGTCATGCAGATACACAAAATCAAAGAGAAATAATTGGAAAAGTGATACATTAACTTTTAACAAATCACTTGATTAACATTCTATATTTTTGTATTGTGATGACAGACAGAATAAAGGTTGCACACACGATAAATTATTTTGTCACGGGTGGCTTAATTTTCTCATTACCCTGTGAGAAGTTTTGAGCTTACAAACAATCAAGGAAAATTATGTATTGCTTTTAATAAAATGGAATAATTAATCAGCAGTTCTTAGAAGACAATTCAACAATCATATCATTGAGGCTGAGGGGTCTGGGAACACAATTCAAATTTAGACTGGTGGCTTCCAGGGAATTCCTGAGTCACTGAGGCATACTGAAGCTTGATGTACTTACACTTATCGCTTGGGCCTCTATGATTGATTTGTGTGCTGGCTTCATGAGAAACTGAATGGCCCCCAGCCAACAGGAATTTCTTCAAGGTCAATGGTCCAAAATGCTAAGTATGGTTAAGTATTCTACATGATCTATATTCATTTCCATTTTTAGGTAGGATGTACTTAGATTACTTTCTTCACTTCATCATACAGGACAAGTACAAAAAGCTCTACCCATGCCTCTAAGAACATTGGACCAGCAGGCACCCTTGAAGAAAGCTTTGCCACCTTCATCTTTAGCAATCTTCATCCAGCAGTCAATTGTCCCAGTGTACATGATTTCGGCAACTTTGCATCCAGACTGCATCATCATTCACTGCTTTACTGTATCAAAGGGATAGGAAAGCACACCTGCTACAGCAGTCACTGTTTGTGCAATCGTCCAACCTATCACAAATGAGTGTTCTTAGGATCTGAAAGCATCCCTTTTGCTATATCATAGATTCCAAAGTAGGCTGCTCTACAGATAATAATACCCTGCACTGAGACATTGGAAACCTTGATATAAACCCCAAATTCCATCAGACTTGGTGATTTTCACAAGGCAGTCTCCTAGGTCTTTGAATTCTCTCTCAGTGCCAGATTTTCCATCATTAACTGCCAAGTGTGTTCTCAAAAACGCCAAAGGGTAGACAAGTCGAAGAGAAGTGGCTCCAGCTGCCCCATCAGAGGCAAGATTACCAGCAAAATACCTCCAAAATTTTGTGTGCTTGTCCACTCCTCCCCAAAACATCTGCTTATACTTATCCTTAAAGGTGAAGTCAAGGGCCTGGGGGGGAGGAGGAAATATCTGATGACATTTGCTAAGTTACCCCACCAGAATCCCTTGTTCCTTTGGAATTCAGACCATACCATCCATAATGCCTTTGTGCTCTGTAGGAATTAAATTTTAATGGTTTGACTAAAATATATGAAAATTATAAATAATATAGTAGTCACCAATTTAAAGTATTACTGCACAAAGTCAAAATGACTTTTAATAGCTTTTATTTACAAAAGAGGTAGAAAGAGTGAAAGTAGAAAAACACAGAAGGTAGAAAAGATATTTAGCCTGTGTACTAGTGGGGGAGATCAGGAACCAAAGCTTGAAAGGTCTAAGAGAGTGGGGGAACAGATAAAAATAAATACTACTTCCTCTCTTGGGAAGGTGAGAGATTTGATCAAGGTCCAGAGCTGAAAGGTAAGGAGGAAATCCCCTTCAGTGTCTGGTTTCTGGTTTCTTCCCTTGATAGATATTATCCTGATCCCCTTAGTACATTAGATGAATAAGATGTTCAGTTTCTTCTGGATTAATAAGATCTATTTATTTGGGGGGTGGTATTTAGGAATGGTAGGTTTAGGATTAGAGGGAAAATTAGGAAACCCCTTATTTCTATTTTAACCTAAATTCCCCTCAGAGGTTGAGGACTCAGGCTGATGAGATTGTGGAGTCAGGCTGTTGTATTTTCCTGATATAGAGAGATGTACACTTATTAAAGAGATCAATTGAAAATCTTCTTGGGTGGATAGTCTCTTATCTTCCCCAAAGGGAAAAAAAATCTCTATCCACTACTGAGGAGGGGATGGCTAATCTGATTTTCTTCAGATAGATGAGGGATCACAACAGGTTGAGCTCAGCAAAATGCTCCTCTCTCTTCAAGTTCAAATACGAGAAGAACCCTCTCCCCCAACTGCGGATCTCCTTTTCTTGGCTAGAGGTTCCAGCCCATCCCCCATTGACAGCAAAATTCCATTCTCTTCCTGCATGATATTTTCTTGTAAACCAAATCCTTGTAATGCAATTTGTAACTCTCTCATCCACACCTGTCTATCTAAATATTGCTCAGGTGCTCAATTCAGCCAGGACTTATTGACCTTCAGCTGGGATTAAACTCTCTCCAGAAAACAGAACACTCTCTCCAGAAGCCAGCAATTCACTCACCCAAGTTCCCTCCAAAAGGCAGGTCAAGACAAAGACTCAAGTTAAAGGTGACCCCTGAGGCCGACTTTCTTCTTGAAGCCCACTTTCTTCTTGAAGCCCACTTTCTTCTTGAAGCCCACTTCCCTCTTGAAAATGACTTCCTTCTTGAAGCTCACTACTCAGCCCCAGAAATTTGGGGCCTTTTATGGTGGCTTCTTGTCCCTTTCCCTCTTCACAGGGGCCAATCAGTTTCCAAATTGCCAAGACACTGCCCAGGGGCACAGTGTCTATGGGATCCACTTCTCACCTTCTGGCGGGGTAAATTCTCATCAAAAGGGTTCATGATTCCTGGCTGATTGAGTTTCTGAGAGTGTGAATTCTCTAAGTGGTTTGTGAGCTCCTCAACCTAGTTCAAGCTTTTGTTGATTCAATCAAAACATAGACAAAGGAGAGTTAATTCTGTCTTCACAATCTAGTGAGGTACTAAGTAGTAGTACTTAAGTTATTGTTAACCAAAGTGTTAACTCCAACTAGGCAAAGAGAATAAAGGATTCCCTTTTTACAAGTGTAAACTTAGACTAGACAAAAGAGAACTAAGAATGTCCTTTCATGGCTGCTTATCTATAGCAATTTGTTTACTTACATGCTGTACCTCCAATAGTAGCTTGACTCTCTAGATGGGGACCACCACTGGCTAAGAAGTCCTTGGCAAAGGAGATGGCCTATTCCATCATTGTTTCAGAAGGTATAGGTGGTAGGATTGGAAACATAAAGTCAGTGTAAGAGAGTTAAAAACTGGGGAACCCTTTGCTGTCTCTCTGTATGAAATTTTTGTAATTAAATATGCACATCTTTTAAAACTCTTACCTTCTGTCTAAAAATAAATGCTGGATATCAGTTCCAAGGCAGGTGAATAATAAGGGCTAGGTAAATGGAGTTAAGTGACTTGGCCAAGGTCACACAACCAGTAAGTGCCTGAGGTCACAGGACCTCCCACCTCCAGGCCTGACTTTCTATCTGCTGAGTCACTTAGGTCTTCCTGATTCTAAGCCCTATTCTCTTTACCTTCTAGCTGAATGCAGAAATTCAATGGCAAAGCAGAAACTGAACCAATGTGATTGGAAACATGTTTTACTACCAGATGGAAGCGGAAGCCACTGTCAATAATCTATAAAGGTGTCATGATTTGGGATCATAGATTAGCAATTTAGTGAATAATGCAATTTTAGGGATCATCTAGTCCAGGGATTCTTTACTTTTTTTTAATATCATGGACACCTTTGGCAAACTGGTGAAACCTAGTATTGCTATGGTTTACTGTCTACATTCAAAAGTGAAAGAAATGCTAAATTCTATTAGAGGCTAATGAAAATAAAAATGTAAATTTTTTTTAGTCATATAAGTTCTTAGATACCTCTCCTCACCTTCCATTTAAGAAACTGTAATCTAGTTCAATTCCTTCATTTTATAGATGAGGAAAAAACTTGCCAATGGTGTCACAGGAAGCAACCAGCAAAGCAAGAATTGAAGACCCAGGTCCTCCGTCTCCAGAAATCTTTTCACTAAATACACAGAAATCATGGCTATCTGTTTTCCTTATACCAGGCAGAAAAGTTTTCCATTTATCTAAAACCCAGTTCCTCCTTCTTCTCTTCCCATATATTGCCTCCCAGATCCCCAATAAAGGACCAGTTTCTCTCTTCCTTCTCCATGTCCCTCCCTCTTTCTTTTCTTCAGTTTCATCCTTTGTAAAGTAAGAATGTAATAAGAATAATTTTGCAGTCTTGTCATAACTGGCCCAATTTTGTTTTAAGCCTTAATTTTGAGACCATTGGACAATTGTTATATGTCATTTTTTTCTGTAATACAGACTTAAGTTGCATGATTTGGCAATGACCATGTATTGTAAACCTCAAATTTCCTTAGACTTATAATTGTTGAAAATTTCACCATTGGGATATTTCATACTTGGAAAATTTCTTACTGATAGTCTATTGGAATGGGAACTCCATTGGCATGGGAGGTTCCTTCTCTTCCCTTCTTAAGATTACTTTAGGACAGAAACCCTTTGCTGAACAATGGAAAGGACTTTGACCTATGCTTAAGCATAGAACAGGAATTTCTTTGAGTCTTGATTGATTTTAGAATTGATACAATGGAGATACTCCACCCTATTCAGTCCTAATAGGATTGAGTAAGGGCTGCAGCCTAGATCAAAAATTTAATTATTCCAATCTCTACCATACTCAAGTTAACAGGATTTAGAAAGGGCTGTAACAAAAGAGTAAAGATTTAATCATTTGAAAAATATGACCTTCAACAGACATGTGCAAAAGCCAGAAACCTCTGGGCGGTCCTGGGTTAAGCGAGAGCCTCCATTGACAGGGAAATTGATGAAGAGTGATTGGTAGATGTGAGGACTGAGGGGAGGCAACTTGGATGGTGTCCTTAAAGATAGGAGGGTCTGGAGACTCGAGGGAGAATTGAGTTTTGGTCGGTGTGGTTCCTGGGCTCTGAGGAAGCTTGCTCGGAAGGAAGCTGAAGGTGGGGGCCTCTGAGACTGTTTCTCCATTTTGGACACGTGAGTAATAGGGACTGATCTCTTTTCTTTGCCCCAGCTATCTAAGGGCTTGGGCCTTTTGGCCCAGCCTAAACAGAAGGGGTATTTAAGCCCTATTCCCTTCTCTCCCCTTTCTCTCTCTATATATATCTCTAATTCCTTTCTTGCTCCTATTGTAATTAAACTCCAAAAAAGGCTGACGGCTGACTTGAGTTTTTCATTTAGGAATTACATAGCTGATTCCTTGGCGACCTTAAATTAATATATATCAGTCTTTTAAAGTGATTCCCTTGTAACAGTATGTCTCATAGATTTAGTAAACAACTGCTAATGATGCATATCCCCTAAATTTTATAAACAATTAACAAACACTTGCTAATGACACTAGCTCTGATTAATTGGTTCCTTTCAGCATGGGCTTAGGTAATCAATCACCAGTCATAATTTAGGTAATACCCATACCTAGAACTATAAAAAACCCAGTGAAGATCCCTAGTGTCCAAGTTGATCCTGAGCTGTGACTGAGGCTGGCTCCTGTATCTCCTTTGCACTTGGAACCCAAATATCCTCTGTGTTCACATAAAGGCAATGTTGATTGATTGATGGAGATTTGCACTTGCTAGGCAACCACCTCAGGAGATACATAGTGTGTGATGGAGTAGAAAGGAAACCTTGTTGCTAAATACCAATACAAGAGATATAAGAATTGGGAAGTTCTAAGAAATAAGGTTGGTGGTTGGTGCTTTGTGGAGCTACTATGTAGTAGATCAGTGGTATAAAACTCAAACAGAATAAGGTTATATAAGAATCCCTGCAGGCTGCACATTGATTTAGAAAACCATGTATTAGCATCATCTATGTTTTATTGTAGTTGTATCTGTCTTATCAAATATTTTCCATTGACATCTTAATCTTCTCTGGGCCACACTAAGGATTGTTGTAACATACCACCTATGGCCCCCCCGTGTTTGACACCTTTATAGAAGATAAATGTTTGCATGCTCTTGTGGAATAAAATTTGATTGCTAGCATTGAGAAGTGTAGGTCTAATTTGTGTTTGTATCACACATTATCATAAATAATGATGAATTCATTTGGCATGTGTATCCCACATCACAATTCAGGTTGAGAAATTGTCAGTGAGGATATATTGCTGTTGGAATAGGATATGAAAGGAATAGAGAGGAACAAGTCTGTATGAAGCCATATCCTTAGGTGATAATCTGTTAGAATAATATCCAAAGGGGAAATGAACCCTTACACTAAGTTCATATTAATTGTTTATGTTTCAAAATTCCCTTTTTAAATAAAATTTTCAATTGCATGTTGAAACAATCTTTCACAATTGTTTTCTGACATTTTACAATTCAGATTCTCTCTTTCTCCCTGTCCAACCCCAGCCCAGGTGGTAACTAATTTGCTATAGGTCTATGATGGTGAACCTATGACATGTATGCCAAAGATGGCATGCAGAAACCTCTCTTTGTGCTCATGCACTGTTGCTCACCAGAGTTAGTTACTAAAAAGGCAGAGGGACTCTGGTGGAACTACTCCCTTCCCCCTCTCCACCACACCTCCCCACCCCTCTGCCCAGCAGTCCAATGCAAGCACTTACTCCTTCCTCTGAGCAGAGCATGTGGGCCCACTCCTCTCCCTTTCTCTCTCCCCTGTCTGGGGTAAAAAGGTTGGGGGGGGGAGGGTATGTAGCATTCAGTCTGTGATGGGGTAGAGCATGGTATACAGTCTCTAAAAGGTTCACCATCACTGTTATAGGTTATACCAGTGCTTTCATGCAATGCCTATTTCCATATTACTTGTGTCATGACAGAAGACACATATCACATGTGTAATAAAGATAAATTTATATTAATTTTATTAAAAGAAACTTTTTAAATGAAAGTGACCCATGAGACACACTTCCCATAGAAATAATATGGAACTTTATAAGCAGCTGCAGCAGTAGATTAATACAGATTTCAGACATACTCCGAAAGCTTTAACTGGCAGAGATAAGGCAGAGGACTACTGACTTTTTCAAAACCAGAGCCTCCATAGTTGTAACTTAAAAACAACAACAACAACAACAACCTTACCTTCTGTCTTAGAATCAATATTAAGTAGGTATTGATTCAAAGACAGAAGAACAGTAAAGACTAGGCATTTGGATTTAAATAGCTTGCCTAGGGTCACACAGCTAGTAAGTGTTTGAGGCTGCTTTTGAACCCAAGTCCTCTGAACTCCAGGCCTGGCTCTCCATCCACAGTGCTTTCTAACTGCCCTATAGTAGTAATTTAAACATACATCTTTAGAAGTTTTGTAAAGATTAACTCTTTGCTAAAAGCAGGATATCCCATAGGGCAGAAACAAGGCCAACATTCCAGAACTCCACTCAGGAGTTGAGACAGAGTTCACTGATAGTTTCTTCTCTGGAGGAGGCAGAAGGAGACTTTGAAGGTGCCAAGAGAATGGAATCTTCCTTCAACCAATCCATCATAAGGAAGTAGTAGAGATAGTAGTTAGCACTCCACTCAGGTGGACTGAGTGAATGAAACCATTTCTCCTCTTTCCTGATTCCTGCAGTGCTGCTCTTCTTACTGGGACTTCTGCTAGACCCAAAGAGGACTCCAGATTGTGAGACTACTTTGGCCCTCATCATTGCTCCTACCAGCCCCTCCCTTAATCTTAAATTGTCATTAAGGAATTAATTAGATTAGTATAGAAAGATATTAGTGGGTTAGAATATTGACTTTGGAGTTTTAAGTTTAGATCTCCTCAATTCCCTTCCTTCCCTTCCCTTAGCTTAATAAATAGTTAATTAGTTATAATTACATGTTCTACCTAGTATTTTAATTATAGTTATTTCAGGAGATACAAAGGGAATATTACTGAAGAAATTAAGGGAAAAGAACAGATTTGAATCTAAAGGGAAAAATATCTTTCCACGTGGAAATAGAGAAAATGTAAGAATTGCATGATAGAAATATGGATGAGCAAAATAAAGATACTAGATCGCTGGTCAGAGGACTTCAGACCAATGGAACTTAACTTTAAAAATACATCTCTCAAAGACATTAAGAATATTCTATTTTAAAAATTAGAAGGGAATAGTAGACCCGATTTCACAGAAATGAGAGTGACTCAAATAGAAATAGGTTAAAAAAATGGGGGGGGGGGTGCTGGGGACCAGCCCCTTACGACCCCTGAGAGGGGAAGGGGGAGAGAGAGAAGGAACGGGGAAGAGAGAGAAAGGTACGGACAGCTCTCACATAGTATGCAAAGAGAAGTCGTTTATTGAAGCAAAAGCATGGTATATATATACTGTGGCTAGGAGGACAAAAGGGTAGGAGGAATGCAGGCACATTTGGTGTCAGAGGGGGATTTACAACCTAGGAGGAATGTAAGTACATTTGGTGTCAGGGAGAGGGGGTTTTACAACCTACACCTGGAACTAGTTAGGGAAGACATCCTGTTTTAAGGGAGGAAGGGAGGTATGTTATGTTTGCAGTATTTCTAGCCTGTTGTCAGGTTCTATACAATTCCTCCCTTTTCTTTTCAAAAGAGGGAGAGGGGTTCTGAGAGAAAAATGGATTTGCAGAACTATCACAACATGGTCTTAAGCCCGTCTTGAAGAACCCTTTCGGAGGCGGCTCCTGTCTTAGGCTATGCGGGGTATTTCCCTAATAGCCTCCACGCAAGGGCAAGGGACCCGCAATATTCCCGTCGTTGGATTACCGTCCCGAGAAGTGGAGTTGGTTGTATTGCTCAGTGGAGGGGGAGGTGTGGCCAACCGTCTCTAGGCGGTGGTACTGTACCATAGGGAAGGCCTTCAAGGATGATTCAATGGAGCAAGTGACCAGCCGTGTGATAGTTTTGAAAATCCAAGGGCCAAAAGTCAAAGCAAGGATAAAAACTATGAGGGGGGTAAGGAGGGTAGAGAGGATTGCAGAGAACCATGGAGAACTAGGCAGAAACTGTGCATACCAAGGGCCGTTTGTTTCCCTATCTTTGCGCCTCTGTTCAAGCTCTTTCCTGAGTTGGGCTAGAGAGTCCCTGATGACGCCGGAGTGGTTAGCATAGAAGCAACATTCTTCTCCGAGGGCGGCACAGAGTCCCCCTTCGCGGAGGAAGAGGAGGTCTAATCCTCGTCTATTTTGTAAGGCTACTTCAGCAAGGGAAGCATGGGACTTTTCCAAGAAATTTATGGTGGATTCTAAGCGGGCAATGTCTTCATCTACTGCTGCCCGTAGATGATTGTGGGATATGTGTTGGGAAGTTAGAGCAGCTATGCCGGTCCCTGCACCGGCGGCGCCAAGAAGAGCGGCTATCGTAACGGCGAGGGTTACCGGTTCTCTTCTCCATCTGGGGTTTTGGAGTCGTTCCCACAGGGGGAGGAAGTCCTGGTCGGGCCTAAAGGTGACACGTGGTATAATGGTGACCAGAATGCACACGTCCTCTGGGGCGGTGGAAGCCCAACAGGCTTGAAGGCCTGCTTTCGCGCAAAGCCAACGGGTATTACCAGGGGGAATATAAAATTTGCAGTCATTCCTAGTCACGAAGGACACAGCACAATAAGGATTAAGTGTAGCATTTTTGCCAATGCAAGTGCCGTTGCCTCCGATGATAGGTATAGTAAGGGAGGGATCATCATTATCCCAGTGACAAGCAGAGGGGTTGTCAACCTTAGAGCACGTAAGATTATTATCGGTTAGGGCATAAGCTTCAAGATAGGGCGGGGACGCGACTAAACAAAGCCAGCAATTGGTCGTGAAGTTTGGGAAGGAATGATTAAGCGCGGAAAAAGACGCTTGCAGGAGAGGGAGGTACGGGTAAGGGATTATCGGTTTCTCCTTAGGGATAGGGGGTAACAGGGGAGGAGGAGGGGGTGAAGGGAAGGAGACGGGGGACGAGGGAGACGGTCTAAGTTGGGGAGCGGATGTCGGTGTGGGGGGGTGAGGTGGGGGTCGGGGTTTAGCGGGTCGGAGGGCCTTGTTTGGGCCCTGAATGGAGGGGGGGGTTTCCTGAGGGAGTTCTTTCTTGATGAAAAACAGTCCTCCGGAGTCAGCTCCTGGTTGGTGGGAGCGGAGTCCCCAAGTTCTTCCTAGGAGCCAGCTATCATCGGTGGGTTGTAGTACTGTAAGGTTGAGATATGAACAGTCAATCCATAGTCCTTTAGAACCCTCCGCGATAAAGCGCCCGAGCTGTGATCGGGGCTTACAACCCGAGGGTCCCCAATGAAAGGAAAGGAAGGAGTCTAATTTGGGGGGAGTCCATCCGGTAGAGCGAGTCTCACATCCCCAGTAGGAGCAATAGTATACATTTGGGCGATTACAATAATGCTTTCCAGGATTGGAAGAAGGGCAAATGTAATAATCATTATACGTGAAGTGTGATGTAGGGGCTCCGCGTTTTTCCGGTAGGCATGGTCCGTCCTGTTGAATAATTGTGCAGGGGAGAAAGGTGAAGCTGGGTGCTCCAGAGGTGGTTGTAGTCTGGATAATAGAGCTACTGTCCCAGCTGCTAAGGGTCCATTTCCATGGACGGTGGGATTGGCGTTGTGCGGTACTCAGAGGGGGGGTGAGTAGGGAAAGAAACAATAAAATTTGAAGGCCCATAATGGTCGCGAATGTTCAAGGGTCGTTCAGACTGCGAATGTAGAGGGTGATGTGGATGGATTCTATCAGGGCAGCAAGAAGGCCGAGGATCGCGAAGAACAAGGAGGCAGCCAACAGTGTTCGCAGTACAAGGCAGGATGGATCATGGGTTTCACGCATTACCTGTAAGACAAGAGGGGAGATTTTTCTCAGGGGTAGGCCCTGGGGGAAGGTGATTATCTGGGCTGAAGGGTTTTGTTAGACGTGAGGGGATCCAGCGAGCAGACTGCTCCCTTTTGTCGAAAATGCAGGCTGAGCCTTTGCCCCAGGTCAGAACAGAGTCAGGGCCGTTCCAACGGCCCGTGAGGGGATCACGCCATAGGACCTGAGCGAGGTTAGAGGTGGTGTGTGGGTGCCAAAAACGGTCCGCGGCAGAGCGGCCCTCCGTATCCAGGGTGAGGAAGTTAAGGGCAAAAAGGGCATGTGCCAGCAAGGTGGTTTGGCTGCCGCACAAGGGGTAGAGGGTCTCCTGAGTTTTTAGTTTGAAAATGGTATTTTTCAGTGTTTGGTTTGCTCTTTCTACAATACCTTGCCCTTGGGGATTGTAGGGGATGCCAGTGATATTTTTTATGCCTAATTGAGCACAGAACTGTTTAAAGGAACGGCTTGCGTAGCCAGGACCATTGTCTGTCTTAAGGGTCAATGGTCTTCCCATGACTGACATGGCGAGAAACATGTGTTTGATGACATGTTTGGTGGCCTCGCCAGATTGTGCCGAGGCAAAAAGAAACCCACTGAAGGTGTCAATGGAAACATGAACATATTTCAATTTAGCAAAGGAGGGAACATGAGTAACGTCCATCTGCCACAGGTGGCCAGGGAGGAGGCCACGAGGGTTGACTCCAAAGTGAGGTTCAGGTAACAGCGTAAGGCAATTTTTGCAGCTTTTCACTATAGCTCTGGCTTGCTCTCTAGTGATTTTGTAGGCTAAGCGAAGAGTATGGGCGTTAAGGTGGTGCAGTTTGTGGGCTTCAGTAGCAAGGGAAATAGGGTCTGGCGAAGGGATTGTAGGTACAGCCAGAGCGGCCAAGCGGGTATATTGATCTGCAAGGTCGTTTCCTAAAGCCAAGGGGCCTGGGAGACCTGAATGAGCACGTATGTGACCTATAAAGAAGGGGTGGGACCGTGCTCTGATGGATTGCTGTATCTTGGTGAATAAGAAAAAGGTGGCTGTTGTGGGTTGAATAACAGGAGTGGCCTCAAGCCGTAGTAGGGACTGAACAACATATCGACTGTCAGAGTATAGATTGAAGGGGGATTCAGGCAGAGAGATAAAAACAGTGAGTGCTGCATAGAGTTCAACCAGTTGTGCAGATTGATAAGGAGTGTGGACAGTATGGGGATAATCATGCATAACAATGGCCGCGAGGCCTGTTTTCGAGCCGTCCACGAAAATCGTGGGCGCTCCGGGAATGGGAGATGACTGCGTAATACGGGTTAAGGTGAAGGGGGTAAGGGTAAAGAATTGTAAGAGTTTATTACTGGGCATGTGATTGTCAATAGTGCCTTTATAGAATGAGATAAGGACGGCCCAATTATCATTCTGTGTTTGCAGCCATCGTAGTTGCTCTTTATTATACGGGGAAACAATATGATCGGGCTGGCGGCCGAAGTGGCGAGTGGCCAGGCGGACACCCATCATAATAAGCTGAGCAACCAGGTCAGGGTAGGGGATCAGGATCTTCCTAGAGGCTAGGGGAAGGTGTAGCCAAATGAGGGGAGAAGGGTCCTGCCATAGGAGACCTGTGGGAGAGAATTCAGTGGAAAAGATGATTAAATAGAGGGGATCCTTAGGGGAGAAGTAACCGATGTTCTGTTTGGCAATTGCCTGTTCAACTTTTTGTAAGGAGATTTCTCCTTCAGGTGTTAGTGATCGTGATGAAGAGGGGTCGGTATCTCCGCATAGAATATCTCCTAGGGGGCGGAGGTCTGCTTTTGCAAGGGCGAGATAAGGACGAAGCCAATTAATATCCCCTAGAAGTTTTTGAAAATCGTTAAGTGTTTTTAGGGTGGAACGATTAAGCGTGACTTTGTGTGTAAAGAGATGATCAGTCTCGAGACGGAATCCGAGAAAAGAAAAGGGATATTGGACCTGTACCTTATCGGGGGCAATTTTAAAGCCTCTGTCCTGTAGGGCTGAAGTAATGGTTTGAGCGATGGTCTGGGTCAGTTGAGGGGAGGGAGCTGCTATGAGAAGATCATCCATATAATGGATAATATATGCGGAAGGGAATCGAAGCCTGATGGGATCTATCGTCTGAGCAACATACTTTTGACATAGGGTAGGAGAATTGGCCATTCCTTGAGGCAGGACTAACCATTGAAATCGGGGATTGGGGCCAATTTGATTGACTATGGGGATAGAGAAGGCGAATCGAGGGCAATCCTGAGGGTGAAGGGGAATGGAGAAAAAACAGTCCTTTATATCTATAACTATTTTGTGAAATCCCTTAGGGATAGCTGTAGGTGATGGGAGTCCGGGTTGTAAGGCGCCCATGGGAATCATGGTTTTATTAACTTCCCGTAGATCTTGTAGTAGTCTCCACCCTCCAGCCTTCTTTTTGATAACAAAAATAGGTGTGTTCCATGGTGAGGTGGAGGGCTCGAGGTGGCCCAAAGAGATTTGCTCCTGCACCAGCATGATGGCGGCCTGGACCTTTTCAGAGGTGAGGGGCCACTGGTCGACCCAGACAGGGGAATCAGACTTCCAAGTTATCTTATCTGCCTGGGGTGCAGGAGGACCAGTGGCCTTTATGAAAAATTTTGTGACCCAAAGCCTGCTTTATCTCTATTGGGTGTAAGGGAGATAGGTTGAGGATTGCCCTGTTCATTTTTGCCAAGCCCTTTTCCTGGGAGGAAGCCAGATTTAAGCATCATTTGTGTGACAGGGTCGCTGGGGCTCACCATGAGGAGTCGCATTTGAGCAAGAATATCTCTGCCCCAGAGGTTAACGGGGAGCCCTTTGACTATATAGGGTTGAGTCGTGCCGGTGTTACCCTCAGCATCTCTCCAAGTAAGGAACTTTGAACTCTGAAGTGTGTGATTGACTTGCCCTATGCCGGACAAATGAGTGGTAGAGGGCTGAAGGGGCCAGGCACAAGGCCAGTGTTTGTGGGAAATGACCGTGGAATCAGCCCCGGTGTCAAGTAGTCCGATAAATTTCTTCCCGTCAAGAGACAACTGGAGGGTGGGACGGGACTCAGTGATTTGTTGTACCCAATAGATGTTTGACGATCCTGGGGACGAAGGGCCCCTTGTCTGTTCAATGGTAGGGAAGTCACCCACCATGGGAAGGGGAAGGGCTTGGGCTAGTCGGTGGCCAGCAGGGATAGTAACCGGGCCATGGGGAGACTCAACAATGAGCTTTATTTCTCCTGTATAGTCATTGTCCACTAATGTGGGGTGGACCACAACTCCCTGTAGAGTAGTGAGTGCCCTTCCGATGATTAAGAAGAACATACCAGGGGGTGGTGGACCAGTGACACCAGTGGAAATGACCTCAGGGCCATCCTCAGGGGTTAATATTCTGGTGGAGGAGGAACAGAGGTCCAAGCCTGCGCTGCCTGTTGTGGCTCGAGCAAGGGTGAGGGGAAGGGGCTCCCGAGGGAGCCCCGCATCCCGTTTCCCTGGACAGGTGGAATATTTTGTCCATTTGAGGTAGTTTTGGAGCGGCAGTCGCTGGCCCAGTGACGCCCTTTCCTACATTTCGGACAGACACTTGGGGGCAGTCTCGAAGGCACCCCCGAGGGGCTGAAAGGTAAACTAGGGGCAGCCTGATTGGAGGGACATTCACGAGCAGTCTGATTGGAGGGACATTCACGAGCAAAATGTCCGGGCATGCCGCACTTAAAGCAATTACGGGGAGCGTTCTGTCGGGTGGCTTGAATGGCTGCTCCAATAGCTAAGGAGATAGATTTGTTAATTCTGTGGTCATAAGAGTCAATATCATTACATAAGCGGATCATGCCGTTCAGATCAAGCTCTCTAGATTTTCCTCTAAGGGCGGCCTTACAGGCAGGGTTGGCGTTTTCAATGGCCAGGTGTCTAACCACTGGGTTATCGGTACCGTCCTGTCCCAAGACCCTTTCTGTTGTCTCTAAGAGTCTGGCTACAAATTGAGCATAGGGCTCGTTTGGTCCCTGGAGGATTTTAGAGATCGGGGCGGTGATGGCCCCGGAGGCAGGGACAGCGCGCCATGCGGCTAAGGCGGCGTGGGCAGTTTGCATGAGGAGGCCAGGAGGCAATCTCAATTGCACGGTGTCAGGGGCATAACGACCACGACCGATGAGTTTGTCTACTGTCCAATTGGCTGTTTGGGGGTTTGTGAGATTTGATTTTGCTTGATTTTCTACCCTTTCCTGAAACTCTGCCTTCCAGGTTAAAAACTGGCCTCTAGACAAGACAGATTGTGTAACCTTAGTCCATTCTGAGGGGAGTAAGTGCCCATCTCCCCCGAGACTTTCCAAGATAGAAAGGGTAAAGGGAGCATTAAGGCCATAGTTTTTTACTGCTGAATGGAGGTCCTTAATCTGTTTGAATTTAAGTCTTTTAAATGGGTGGGCATGGGGCCGGATTGTATCGGTGGTATGGACCCCTTGATTCGCTTCTTCATCCCCCTCCTCTCTGTCAGATTCAGAGGAAACAGGGGGTGAATTTTGGTAGGGTTGGGACAGTTCGTCAGGGATCTCCTCTATGTCTACATCCTCCGGGGTGGTACCGGTGGTGGTCCTACGCCTGGTAACTACCGGGAGGGCCAGGAGGGGCTTTTGTAGTTTGGAGGGGTTGTTTTTAGGTTTTTTTGAATGTGAGATTGGTTTCATGGTGGCGACCTGAAGGTCATGTAATTGGCTTGTTAAGTGGCCGATCTCATGTTGTAAGTCTATAAATTGTTTGAGATCAGTGATTTGCTTAGTTAATTGAGCAGTGGCTATCTTTAGGTCATTTGTATTGGGAAGAGTTGGTAAAATCGAGGAAGGGTAAAGCGGATTGTAGGGAGGGGGTTTGTTTTTAAGGAAGTCTGGAGGGTGGTATCTGGCTGCCACCTCATCCAGTTCAGTCTGGTATGCGGGATTGAGGGTCTCTGGTGTATTGCTATCGTAAAGGACAGGATAGAGAGCGGGTCTGTGGGAGGGAGGCAGTGGTTCTGGTAAGTGTGAGGGGGTGTTAATAGGTTCGTCTAATTCAGGGGTTTCTTGAGACGGGGTTTTGTATTTTTTATCCATGTTGTCTAATTCAGGGGTTTCTTCAGTCTGTTTTTTACTTTCCTCAATAGCGTCCTCAGCAAGGCTGAGGAGGTGGGAGACCTGTGCGCTGGAATCAGCCTCTTTAAGGATGTCCCGAATCAGGCCATAAAAGGTAAAGAAATCCTCAGGGATGGGCTGACCTGAGCGTGCAAAATCATTAAGGTCTCGGCCAACCTTATCCCAAGTTAGGGGGTGAATGCCAGGGCCATGGAGAATGAGCCACGGGCAGCGTTGTTCAATAAAGGAGAAGAAGCGCAACAGATCTCTTTTCTTAACTTCTACATTGCGCTCTTTAATTCTTTCTTTTAATTCTTTTATAAACAGAGCTTCCTTAGATAGTGTTTTCCCCATTTTCAGTCACACACAAGACTCGCTTCCCTGGTTTCCTGGCCGCCGTGCTCGCGCAGGGACGGAACCGCAGTAATCCCAGGTCAACACTCAGAAACAGGTCAACGGCAGTCGAACCGCGAGATCAACTCTCCACGAATTGGCCTCTCCCCTTTGGTCAAAGAGGGGTCCCTTATATTTGAGCGTAGGCGTGCCATATAAGCCCCGGCCAGGTTCCCCGAAGGGGCGCCCTATTACTCGTATATATAAGGGGACTGTTATCCGTTGCCATCAAAACACACATACATTCAACCATTCACACAATGGGGTTTGAGAGGGAGATATGAATGGGACAACTTACCCTTCCTCGGGATCGTCCGATCCCTACCCGTTACTGTAGCCTCGGTTTCGGCGCCGAACTTTTCCTCAGTTGTCCGGTGGTCGCTCAGGCCCCACGTTGGGCTGCCAGCTGCTGGGGACCAGCCCCTTACGACCCCTGAGAGGGGAAGGGGGAGAGAGAGAAGGAACGGGGAAGAGAGAGAAAGGTACGGACAGCTCTCACATAGTATGCAAAGAGAAGTCGTTTATTGAAGCAAAAGCATGGTATATATATATACTGTGGCTAGGAGGACAAAAGGGTAGGAGGAATGCAGGCACATTTGGTGTCAGAGGGGGATTTACAACCTAGGAGGAATGTAAGTACATTTGGTGTCAGGGAGAGGGGGTTTTACAACCTACACCTGGAACTAGTTAGGGAAGACATCCTGTTTTAAGGGAGGAAGGGAGGTATGTTATGTTTGCAGTATTTCTAGCCTGTTGTCAGGTTCTATACGGGGGGGGGGGGGGGAATGAATGAGCACTATGTCAAGTAGCCTTCAGATGTAGGACAGTAAAAACACTAAAAAAAAAACCAGGTTTTGTTCTCAGACTTTAAGATAATAATATTGCTAATAAAATAATGGTTTTTTCTGCTTGAGCTTTGTTTGTTCTGGGTCATGTAGAGTATGTACCATCAACATAGTCTCTATTCTTTCTCCTGGTAAATCCAGCTGCCCTTTTCCTATGCTCTGATCAGCCAAAAGCAAAGGGGTAAAAGGAGGGAGAAATTTTCTGTGGAAACTTCCAGTTTTCAAAGGATATAGTCTCATGTTTGAGTTACTAATGGAGAAAAAGAGAGAGAGAGAGAGAGAGAAAGAGAGAGAGAGAGAGAGAGAGAGAGAGAGAGAGAGAGAGAGAGAGAGAGAGAGAGAGGAAGAAGAAAGAAAAGAAGAAGAAGAGAGGAAGAGAGAGAAAGAGGGAGAGAGGGACAGAGGGAGACAGAGGGACAGAGGGAGAGACAGACAGACAGAGACACAGACAGACAGACAGACAGACAGACAGACAGACAGACAGAGACAGACAGACAGACAGAGACAGAGAGAGAGACAGAGGGACAGAGGGACAGAGGGGGGAGAGGTAAAGAGAGGAAAGAAATCCTTTCCTAATTGTAGAAATTCATGGCTTTTCAGCCTAATTAGAGATTAAATTTGTGACTGAATTGTAATTTATTTAATTCCATTTCTAAATACAATGGGAATGCAATTTGAATGTTTTTAAAAGTGCCAAAATGTCCTAATGGGTTGGGAAAGGGTGTGACATAGCTCCCTGGGATGGTTAAAAGTAGAAACTTTGAGAAATTTGCTCTGTCATTCTGTCTTCTCTGAAGAGTGAAAGATTTATTGCTCTGGTAAAGGACAGAAAGGTGACTTTGCTGACTAGAGAATGATCAATCTTTAAACAGAACTGAAACCAGTTTAAAAGTTTCTTCAGAAGTTGGGTGGAAAACCCAAGTGGTTTTGCACTTTGAAATTCCAAAGCCACATCCCATATTCAGATGTCATAATTGAAAAGGATCGACTGAGTAAAGATTTTGCCTTTTCACAAAAATCTAAAATTAATGTTGGATTATTAGTCAGAAAGGCCTTGAAGGACCCAGTAATCTTGACCACAGCAAAACAACTCCTTGCAGTATTGCTAGGTGCTGGGGATACAAATACAGAAGCGAAGAGTCCCTGCCTTCAGGAAGCTCGCAGAAATTTTAGGAAGTGAGCTAAGTCTACAGCATCCTTTGCCCTTTGAAATCAGGCCTCTTCTCTCCCTTGGCTTGTGGTGTAACTTCTGTATCTTTCCTTTCAAGCCCTTGCATGGCATGGTCAAGGGGGATTCATGACATTGAGTGATTTTACAATTTCACCCTCCTGATCTGCCCCAGGGGTGGTGACAGGCTCTTTCATGCCTTTTCCTTTTCTCCTCTCCTTTGAATATGAATCTACATCCTGGCCAGAAGAAGGTTTGCCTTGACTGTGTTCTGGATATCTGGTTCTTGTTGCATTTGTCCCACCATATTTATATCTGAAGGCAATATACATCAGGGGTATCTAATCCACTTGGTGAGTTTACAGAGAGATAAGCCTTTGTGACTCTACATCTTTCTTTGGAGAAATTATGGAACCCTAGACACAAGATGCATGTTAAGTTCCCAGTGAAGGAACAATAAAAAGGGAGGTCAGTCTTGGGGCAGTGCTCTGGTCCCTGTAAAGCAAGCTGAGGATGCTGGGACCTGGGTGACATATAAATAGAGCAAACAAAATACAAATCAATGGTTAAAGCAGCAATATGGATTTCCTATGGAATGGATACTTTGCACTATTTTATCTAAAACTCTGTGATCAAAAACTGATGAACTCTGAGTGCAAATTGAAGTATTATTTTTTTACCTTTTTCTTGTGGGGTTTTTTTGTAACATAGCCAACATAGAAATATGTTTGATATGATTTCACATGTAAAATTGATAGGTGGCTCAGGGCATAGAGAGCCGGGTCTAGAGACAGGAAGTCCTGGTTTCAAATATAGCCTCAGACATTTCCTAGCTGTGTGATGCTGGGCAAGTCTTTAGCCCTTACTGCTCTTCTGTCTTAGATTCAATATCTAGTATTAATTCTAAGATGAAAGGTAAGAGTTTAAAGAAAGAATGCTAAAATAAATATTTTTAAAATCATAAACTTCAAAATAAAAAACCTGTTAACATTTTTCTTATTTGATTTTCTTCTGTATAAAATTTTGTTTGTGAGTGTGGTGTGTATGTATATGCACATATATTATTAGCTATATATATTCAGCAATTTGATGATTTATGATCTCATGCATGGAGGCATTCTCTTCATTGAAGCAGATTGCAGCTCATCAGTGCCTCTGTACTTCATATGACTCCTGGGTATATCCTCTCATAATCCTTAACAGAGCTCCCCATAATGTGCTGGAGGTTTTACTCTTTATCCCTTGACACTGCATGGAGTCCAGTGGAGTTTAAAGGCTACTCATGCTTGACCTGTGTCTCTCACCATGTGGCTGACCCTTCTTTTATTCTAGTCATACATCTCTCAGTTGACATCCTCCATGCAGAAACTTTTTTGAAATTCTTCATTGAGACCATGTCACAGCCTATTAGCACCCACCAGGTGCAACTCCTCCACGCTTTGGATCATCCTCATCTTGAATTCTTTAGAGATTATGGTGTTTCATGATTCACAGGCATGTGATATCACATAAGGATACTGGTTTTGTTTTGAAGAGAAATTTAGAGTTCCTAAACTCTAAGAATTGAAAGAGACTTTGGAGGCTATCTAGTCCAACCCCTTAATTTTATAGATAAGGAAACTGAGGATCACTAAAAGCCTCGAGAAATTTCCCAGAGATAACTTTTGTTTATGAGACATTCTTCCCAATGTTATGACATAAATCATTAACACCAAAGACCCCTATAGTCAGAGTGCTGGTTAACTGTGTGGAACGGAGATCAGATCCACAAAAGTATTTTTAACAACGTAATATCCATAGTGTCACATCCATCATGTTCTTTTATATTTCTCTTTCCTTGATTTACTTTAGTTATGGGTTTTGTATTAAGTCTCTTGTAGGCATTCTTATGGCAGTTGTACTTTCTGAAGTTAAAAACTATGCATTTCAGTTGTCCTCTTCTCCTTTAACAAAAATAAATTACTTTTCTAGTTCTGCTTTTAATCATATCATATCTAAACTATCTCATTAGCTTCCCAATTGACCTTTCTACCTGTGGGATCTCACCCTTCTGAGTCATCTCACCCATTGTCATTTAAGAAGGTAAAAAAAAATGGCATTTGGTGGAAAGAGAACTAGACTGGGTGTCAGAAGACTTGGGTACAAATCCTGGTCTTGTCATCACCTCTGTGACCTCGGAAAGGACATTCCTCCCTTCTAACTATCTGTTTTCTGAGGAGATTATATGGTATCCAGGATCCCTTCCAGCTCCTAATTTATACTTCCATTATCCTCTGATATCTAAGGTCCCTTCCAATTTGAATATTCTCTCAGTCAGAACTCTCATTAGGTGAATGGGGCTTTGGGTGGATCCTAACACCCTTCTTCCTGCTTAAGAGCCCTGAGGGCAACCCCTTCTTCTAATACAATTGCACCTGTCTTTGCATTCAACTTTTGTCTGCCCCTCCCATCATTCAACTTTTATCTACATATGAAAAAAAAATTCCTACTTGTGTTCTACCATCTGTATTCTAAGGTCCCTTCTTACTCTAAATCTTCTTCACTTCCTCCCCTAACCCTGATCTCCCATTCACAGATTTTATCATTTTCTCTCAGCAATTAGATGGCATAGTGTGGGTCTTTGACTAGGGAAGCCCTAAGTTCAAATCCAGCCTCAGATACTAACTGTGTGACCTTGGGCAAATCACCCTCTACAAAACTCAATTTCCTAACTCTAAAAAGGGGATAATAATAATAATACCAATCTCATAGGGTAGTTGTGAGAATCAAATGAGTTAACATAAAAAGTGCCTCCCCCCAGCAGCCCCTCTGCCTGTATTCTTTAGAGAATGTGAAGGGGAATCACATTTTCTCCACATGGACTTTTCTACCTCCTTCTCTGTGTATTGGATAGGGGAGAGGAAATTCCATACTGGTTTCCAACACTTCATTTAGACAGTGCATCTTTGTGTAGTGTCCTCTGTTCAACCTGCTCTGGGTGTGGTATTCAAGGCCAAGGTGGGGTGCCATGGGTGTGTTAACAGTAAGAGCCAGGATAAATTAGCCCTTTATCCTAATAGAAAGAGGATAGGACAAAGATCCCTGGACTTGAAATAATGAGACTTAGGCTCAATTCCAGCCCTGCTGTTGACCTGTCTTTGAACTTTGGTCAAGTCATGATCTTTCTTAACCTGTTTCCTCACCTGAAAAATGGAGCTCAGAGTCACTATCTCACTTGGGAAGGTGTAGGGGCAGCTAAGTAGCACAATGGATAAAGGCCTGGAGAAAGAAGGACTTTGGTTCAAATGTGGCCTCAGATACTTCCAGCCATGTGACTCTGGGAAAGACACTTAACCCGGTTTGCTGGTCCCTTAACCCCAATTGCCTAGCCTTTAGAGTCTATACTTAGTAGGTACTATTCAGAAGGTAAGAGTTTAAAAAGAAATCAGAAAGATGCTATAATTGCAATAGGAATGTAAAGGATCACTTCTAGCATAGCCAGAGAAACCCTCCATTTATTCTTAGCAATCATGCTGGTTTATGTGAGTTAATTCGCCTGAATTCTTTTCTTAGGGCAAGTTGCTTAACCTCTCTTCATTAGTGTCTTCTGAATGGGATGAACCAACCAACTGTCCAAAGCTTGGAATCAATCTCTGCCTCCAAAAAGAGAAAAGCGGAAACTTTGGATCATTCCATGCACAGTCTGGTGAACTCTGGCCAAGCACCTCCGTTGGGCCATTCTGGAACTATATTCTTGTTTGTTACTTCATGTAATTGCTAAAATAAATAAATAAGAATTAAAAATTCTTGAAGATCCATCTAATGTGCCAGAGACCTCACCTGCTCCCTACAGTGGAAGGGTACCAATGGAGCACTCAGATTCCCCACCTCTTATCTTGCTGTTGCCACTTGCTCAGCTCTTCTTCTCTCCATGTCACACAATTCCTAGATGATATCTTTTGCTCCTATTCTTCTTTAGTATTACTCGTTAACTATATGTTAGAACCTGCTCCCCTCCCCTCCATGCATCTCTCTATTTGTGATGCTCATTTTCAATTCTTCAGAGGAAGAACTTTGATGTCTTATCTATTTATCAACATCAGTAAAATGTTAGTTTTTAAAATATGGACTTTTGCTCTCATATGAAGCTTGAGGCTTTAAGGAAGGAGCTTTGAAAAACCCCTAGAGCAATCCAGTTCATTCTCCTCTACTCATGGGAAGGTTGAAGTCAATAAAGAGCTTTGCAATTTCCTCAAAGCAATCCAGCCCAATGAGTTGTCCATATGGACTATCTAACCTAGATACATACTTCTGAACAAGTCCTATAAAGTGTCCCTCCAAGTCCATGTTGAAATTTGGACAATAGACAATCTTCATCTACTTCTTCTTTCTTGTGTGGATAGATAATTCATTTTTATTTTTACCAATTATATGTAATAACCAATTTCCACATAAGTTTTCTAAAGTTATAAGATCCAAATTGTCTCCCTCCACAAAAGACATTTCCATATTGTTCATTTTTGCAAGTGACTAATCTTATAAAACCAAAACCCCCAAACATAAACTCAAATAAACAAGTGAAAAATCATATTCCTACTCCTATAGTTGTTCCTCTAGAGGTGGATAATTGGATGGACAATTCAAACTCCTTTCAGGGTGTTAATATTAAAATTAGTTTCTCTGATAAAGGTATTATATTTTAGAGGTTTATTAAAGACTAAGAAATAAAGAAAATATTAATATAGAAAGCATGTGACTAGGAGGGCCGAAAGGCCCATTCAATTTCACTCATCACATCTTGGGAGACATGTGTCCCTAGAAGTGGAAGGAGAGAGAGAGAGGGAGAGAGAGAGAAAGACAGAGACAGAGACAGAGACAGAGACAGAGAGACAGAGAGGAGAGAGAGGAGAGAGAGAGAGAGACAGAGAGAGAGAGAGAGACAGAGAAGGCAGAGTCAGTTTAAATACCCTCTCTGCTGGGGGGGGGGGACCCAGGTGAGGACCTCACCCAGAATTATGGGGAACTCTGGGAGGTACCAAGGACTCATAGGAATTGAAGTCTGGAATTCAAATCTCCATTTTTACAAGGGATTATAGATCTCCTCCAGGAAGCTATGTAATGATTTGGGTCTTGATGCAACAAACACAATGTCACCCACAAATGGGAACATTTGGAAGACTTCACCATCCGTGAGGAAGTGCTCTTTGACTAGACTCTGGACTGTATCCCCTCCATCACACTGGTAAATACCTTTGATGAATGAATGCACATCTCCCTGTTTTATACCTCGAAGCTTGTTATCAGAGACTCATAATAAAGTTGTTTCTGTGGTTACATCTTCCAAGCAATCTTAAATGACTTTGATGTCTTGGTGTCTTGTCCTTTATAAAAGAGCTTATAAGATAGAAGTTTTTACTGAATTAAATGTTTTTCATATCCAATCAACACATGCACAATAAGATATTATATTCTCTTCATCTGCCACCTTTATGAGCCTAGATAAGTAACTATAATCCCATTGTGCTTCAGTTTCTCTGTGTATGGAACACAACCTCTGCCCAGAATCTGCTTTAATCTTTCAACTCCTCTGGCTATGATATAGTTACAGCCTCCTAATTTGCTTCCACACGTCTAGATTCTTGTTTTCAATCTACTCAAAACATATTGCCAAAAATAACCTTCCTAAGAAACAATCTGATCATGTCATTTCCCTTTTCAGAAACTGTCAGTGGTTCCCCTTTGACTTCTAATTTTAATATTGAATTTTGATTCTGTCAATCAATGCCCCACCCCTATAATCTGACTTCAACCTACCTCTCCATCCTTATGTCACACTGCTATCCTTCATATACTCTTCATTTCAACAAAGCTTATCTACTCTCCAGGGCACCTTGGTAGCTCAGTGGATTGAGAGCCAGGTCTAGAGATGGGAGGTCCTAGATTCAAATCTGTCCTCAGACACTTCCTAGCTATGTGACTCTGGACAAGTCATTTAACCCCCATTGCCTAGCCCTTATAGCTCTTCTACCTTAGAAGCAACACACAGTATTGATTCCAAGATGGACATTAAGGGTTTAAAAAAAAAAGTCTACTCTCCATCTCATACTATATTCCACATCTCACCCTGTCCTTCCTTCTCTGTGCTTTCATCACACTAACCTTGTTCCTAGAATATGTGCATTGTCAACTCCTGAACTCCTACCAATCTGCCAAGGTTCCTCCATTGATTCAAAACTAAACTCAAGATACCACCTTCTACCTGAAACTGTCTTAGATCTTTCCCATCACCAGCACCACCTTTTCCTGATTCTCTTAGCCTTAGTATCCTTTTTATTATGGCTTCTTTTTTTTTTAATTTTAAACATTATTTTATTTGGTCATTTCCAAACATTATTCACTGGAAACAAAGATCATTTTCTTTTCCTCCCCACCCCCTCTCCTACCACCTTTCCCTCTCCCATAGCCGACGCACGATTCCACTGGTTATCACATGTGTTCTTGACTCGAACCCATTTCCCTGTTGTTGGTATTTGCATTAGAGTGTTCATTTAGAGTCTCTCCTCAGTCATATCCCCTCAACCCATGTAGTGAAGCAGTTGCTTTTCATCTGTGTTTTTACTCCCACAGTTTATCCTCTGCTTGTGGATAGTATTTTTTAGATCCCTGCAGATTGTTCAGGGACATTGGATTGACACTAATAGAGAAGTCCATCACCTTCGATTGTACCACAATGTATCAGTCTCTGTGTACAATGTTTTCCTGGTTCTGCTCCTTTCGCTCTGCATCACTTCCTGGAGGTTGTTCTAGTCTCCATGGAATTCCTCCACTTTATTATTCCTTTTAGCACAATAGTATTCCATCACCAACATATACCACAATTTGTTCAGCCACTCCCCAAATGATGGGCATCCCCTCATTTTCCAATTTTTGGCCACCACAAACAGCTCAGCTATGAATATTCTTGTACAAGTCTTTTTCCTTATAATCTCTTTGGGGTACAAACCCAGCAGTGCTATAGCTGGATCAAAGGGCAGACAGTCTTTTATCACCCTTTGGGCATAGTTCCAAATTGCCCTCCAGAATGGATGGATCAATTCACAACTCCACCAGCAATGAATTAGTGTCCCCACTTTGCCACACCCCCTCCAGCATTCATTACTTTCCATAGCTGTCATGTTAGCCAATCTGCTAGGTGTGAGGTGATACCTCAGAGTTGTTTTGATTTGCATCTCTCTGATTATAAGAGATGTAGAGCACTTTTTCATGTGCTTATTAATATTTTTGATTTCTTTGGCTGAGAACTGCCTGTTCATGTCCCTTGCCCATTTATCAATTGGAGAATGGCTTGATTTTTTGTACAATTGATTTATTTCTTTGTAAATTTGAGTAATTAAACCTTTGTCAGAGGTTTTTATGAAGATTGCTTCCCGATTTGTTGCTACCCTTCTGATTTTGGTTACATTGGTTTTGTTTGTACAAAAACTTTTTAATTTGATATATTCCAGATTATTTATTTTGCATTTTGTAACTCTTTCTAAGTCTTGCTTGGTTTTGAAGTCTTTCCCTTCCCATAGATCTGACATGTATACTATTCTGTGTTTGCCTAATTTTCGTATAGTTTCCTTCTTTATGTTCAAGTCATTCACCCATTTTGAATTTATCTTGGTGTAGGGTGTGAGGTGTTGATCTAAACCTAATCTTTCCCACACTGTCCTCCAATTTTCCCAGCAGTTTTTATGAAATAGTGGATTTTTGTCCCAAAAGCTGGGATCTTTGGGTTTGTCATATACTGTCTTGCTGAGGTCGCTTGCCCCCAGTCTATTCCACTGATCCTCCTTTCTGTCTCTTAGCCAGTACCAGATTGTTTTGGTGACCACTGCTTTATAATATAGTCTGAGATCTGGGACTGCAAGGCCCCCTTCCTTTGTATTTTTTTTTCATTATTTCCCTGGATATCCTTGATCCTCTGTTCTTCCAAATGAACTTTGTTATGGTTTTTTTCTAAATCAGTAAAAAAATATTTTTGAAAGTTCAATGGGTATGGCACTAAATAGATAAATAAGTTTCGGTAGGATGGTCATTTTTATTATATTGGCTCGTCCTACCCATGAGCAGTTAATGTTCTTTCAATTGTTCAAGTCTAGTTTTAGTTGTGTAGAAAGTGTTTTGTAGTTGTGTTCATATAGTTCCTGTGTTTATCTCGGGAGATAGATTCCTAAGTATTTTATTTTGTCTAAGGTAATTTTGAATGGGATTTCTCTTTCTGTTTCTTGCTGCTGAGCTGTGTTGGAATTATATAGAAATGCGGATGACTTATGTGGGTTTATTTTGTATCCTGCAACTTTGCTAAAGTTGTTGATTATTTCGATTAGCTTTTTGGTTGAATCTCTAGGATTCTTTAAGTAGACCATCATGTCATCTGCAAAGAGCGATAATTTGGTCTCCTCCTTGCCTATTTTAATGCCTTCAATTTCTTTTTCTTCTCTAATTTCTACTGTAGTGTTTCTAATACAATGTCAAATAATAAAGGTGATAATGGGCATCCTTGTTTCACTCCTGATCTTAATGGGAATGGATTTAGTTTATCCCCATTGCAGATTATATTAGTTGATGGTTTTAGATATATACTGTTTATTATTTTTAGGAACAACCCTTCTATTCCTATGCTTTCTAGTGTTTTTAGTAGGAATGGGTGTTGTATTTTATCAAAGGCTTTCTCTGTGTCTATTGAGATAATCATGTGGTTCTTGTTGGTTTGCTTGTTGATGTGGTCAATTATGTGGATAGTTTTCCTAATATTGAACCAGCCCTGCATCCCTGGTATAAATCCTACTTGATCATGGTGGATGACCCTTCTGATCATTTGCTGGAATCTTTTTGCTAGTATCCTATTTAAGATTTTTGCATCTATATTCATTAGGGAGATTGGTCTATAATTTTCTTTCTCTATTTTTGGCCTGCCTGGCTTTGGAATTAGTACCATGTTTGTGTCATGAAAGGAGTTTGGTAGAACTCCCTCTTTGCTTATTATGTCAAATAGTTTGTATAGTACTGGGATTAACTGTTCTCTGAATGTTTGATAGAATTCACTGGTGAATCCGTCAGGCCTTGGGGATTTTTTCTTAGGAAGTTCTTTGATGGCCTGTGGGATTTCTTTTTCTGATATGGGATTATTTAAGAAATCCATTTCTTCTTCTGTTAGTCTAGGCAATTTATATTTTTGTAAATATTCATCCATATCACCTAGGTTGGTATATTTATTGCCATATAGTTGGGCAAAGTAGTTTTTAATGATTGCCTTAATTTCCTCTTCATTGGAGGTGATGTCCCCCTTTTCATCCTTGATGCTGTTAATTTGCCTTCTTTCCTTTTTTAAATTAGATTGATCAGTACTTTGTCTATTTTGTCTATTTTTTCAAAGTACCAGCTTCTAGTCTTGTTTATTAGCTCAATAGTTCTGTCACTTTCGATTTTATTAATTTCTCCCTTAATTTTTAGGATCTCTAGTTTGGTTTTCTTCTGGGGGTTTTTAATTTGTTCGTTCTCAAGTTTTTTGATTTGCATTTCCAATTCCTTGATCTCTGTCCTCCCTAATTTGTTAATATATGCACTCAGGGATATGAATTTTCCTCTAAGTATTGCCTTGGCTGCATCCCATAAGGTTTGAAAGGATATCTCACCGTTGCCATTTTCCTTAATGAAATTATTAATTTTTTCTATGATTTGTTCTCTAACAGATTTTGGAGTATCATATTATTTAATTTCCAATTAATTTTTGATTTGGCTCGCCATGTACCCTTACCGATCAATATTTTTATTGCCTTGTGACCTGATAAGGCTGCATTTATTATTTCTGCTTTTCTGCATTTGAGTGCCATGTTTCTGTGACCTAGTGTATGATCTATTTTTGTGAATGTACCATGTGGTGCTGAAAAGAAGGTGTATTCCTTTTTGTCCCTATTTAGTTTTCTCCATATGTCTATTAACTCCAATTTTTCTAAGATTTCATTCACCTCTTTTACCTCTTTCTTTTTTATTTTTTGGTTTGATTTATCTAAATTTGATAGTGGTTGGTTCAAGTCTCCCACTAATATGGTTTTACTGTCTATTTCCTCCAGTTCTCCTAGTTTCTCTATTAAAAATTTGGATGCTATTCCGTTTGGTGCATACATGTTGATTAGTGATATTTCCTCATTGTCTATACTCCCTTTTAACAGAATATATTTACCTTCCCTATCCCTTTTGATCAGGTCTATTTTTGCTTTGGCTTTGTCAGATATCATGATTACAACTCCTGCCTTCTTTCTATCAGTTGAGGCCCAAAAGGTCTTACTCCAACCTTTAATTCTAACCTTGTGAGTGTCAATGTGCCTCATATGTGTTTCTTGAAGACAACAAATGGTAGGGTTTGGGGTTCTAATCCAATCTGCTATTTGTCTACGTTTTATGGGTGAGTTCATCCCATTCACGTTCAAAGTTATGATTGTCATTTGTGGATTCTCTGGCATTTTGATATCTTCCCCTAGTTCTGACCTTTCTTCTTTAGCTATCTTCTTTTGAACCAGTGATTTACTTTAGGTCAGTCCCCCTAGTCCCCTCCCTTAAGATGCTTCCCTTTCTAGCCCCTCCCTTTTTATGCTCCCTTCCCCTCCCCCCTCTCCTTCCCTCCCTTTTTATACTCCCTTCCCCCTCCCCCTCATTAATTTTCCTTTCTTTCTTGCCCTATTGGATAAGATAGAATTCAGGATCCCACTGGATCTAGATGTTCTTCCCTCTCAGATTTGATTTCACTGAGAGTAAGTTTTAGGTAATTCCACTTCACGCTCTCTTCCTTTCCTTCTCATATGAGAGTCCTTCCCCTCCCCTTCCCATGTGTATCTTTATATGGGAAAGATTATTCTATTAAGTGCCCCCCTATTTCTTGAAGTAAATCTTAGTGTTATCGACGGTTCCCCCCTCCCTTTTCCTTCTTTTCCCCTACTTTCCCCAAATCTTCTTAATGCCTCAATATTTTCCTATGCATGTTTCTTCTAACTACTCTTATGATGCATACAATTTTTGAGAGTTACACAAAACATTTTCCCCACATGTTAATATATATAATTTGATGTAAATGTAGTCCTTATAGAAGAGAGTTTGACTTAAAGAAAAAGATAAGATTTATCTCCTTTTCCCTTTCTTTCATATTTACCTTTTCATGTTTCTCTTGCTTTCTGTGCTTGGATATCAAATTTTCCACTAAGTTCTGATCTTTTCTTAGCAAATGCTTGGAAATCTTCTATTTTGTTGAATGCCCATACTTTCCCCTGGAAGTATATAGTCAGTTTTGCTGGGTAGTTGATTCTTCATTGGAGACCCAGCTCTCTTGCCTTTCTAAATATTGTGTTCCATGCTTTGTGGTCTCTTAGTGTGTTAGCCACTAAGTCATGTGTGATCCTTATGGGAGCCCCCCTATATCTGAAGCTCCTCTTCTTGGCTTCTTGTAGGATTTTCTCCTTTTCTTGGAAGCTCTTGAATTTGGCAATTACATTGCTAGGGGTTGTCTTTTGGGGATTTAGTATAGAGGGTGTTCTATGAACCCTTTCTATTTCTATTTTGCCCCCTTGCTCCAGAACGTGTGGGCAATTTTCTTTTATAATCTCCTGTAGAATAATATCAAGTTTATTGTTTATCTCTGGTTTTTCTGGGAGACCGATAATTTGGAGGTTGTCTCTTCTTCCTCTGTTTTCCAAGTCAGTGAGATATTTTATGTCTTCTTCTAATTCATTAATTTTTTGGCTTTGCTTTATTGATTCTTGCTGTTTTATGATCTCACTTTCTTCGAGTTGCTTAATTCTGGTCATTAGGGACTGGTTTTGCTTTTCAGCTTTGTCTGCCCTTCTATTGGATGCTTCGAGCTCTTTTTCCAATTGAGCAGTCTTATCTGTCAGACTGCTGATCTCTTTCTCCCATTTTTCTTTCCAGGTTTCCATCTTTTGAATAAGTTCCAGTTTGAGATCTTCCAGAGCTTGTTGATAGTTTCCATTTTGGGAGGCATGTTCTGATTTTTTTTGGATTTCATCCTCATTCTCCTTTTTTCCTTGGGTACTTCCATCATAAAAGTTTTCAATAGTCACCTTTTTCCCTTTCTTCCTGGAGGCTTGATTTTGGGCCATGTGAGCCATCCCTTTGGTGGTTTTATTCCCCTTTCCTTTTTGGTCTGGGGTCTGGGTGATGTGGGCGGGTTTTCTGTGAATTTAGGTTCCCTCAGACTAGTTCTTCCCAGCCTCTGAGGTTTCTAAGAGTGCCGGGCCCCTGATCACAGCCACACTGCCCAGGTGTTCAGCTCCGCCCAGATAATCAGCGTGTGGTCCGCCCCTGGTGTTTAGCTCCGCCTAGATGCTCAGCTCAACCACCCCGAGTACAGCTCCCTGGGCCCCCTTTGCTCAGCGCATGATTCTCCCGTGTTTTTTCCTGGCAGTCCCCAGATCCCAAGGACCCTGGAGTGCCCTGCCAGACAGAGACGTTCTCCGCTCACTCGCTGTCCCAGTGAGCGCTCTGGTAGCTCACTCTGGTTTGGTGGGGGAGGTGGGGGTGGGGGCGAAGGGTGGCTCAGTTCACGTTTCTGTGCAAGCTTTCCCTCCTTCTTATTATAGTGTGGAAATGTTCAAACCCCACGTACCTTCGCCTCTGTGGGTTACTGGAGAGTACTGGGGAGTCCTCCTGTTCCTCCGAAGGTGATTTTTATGCTCCTTTGATGTAGTCTATTTTGTTCAGTGCCGGGGAGAGGAAGCGTGTGGCGTCTAGATTGCAGCCATGATTACCCGGAAGTCCCTAGTATGGCTTCTTATTTATTTATTCTATTATGTTTCTATACATTTTCTCTTTACTTATTATATATCCCCTCGGTGAGATTGTAGACTCCTTACAATGAGAGTGGGGGCATTGTCTTTATATCTCTAGCATTACAACAGCACTTTGTATGTAACAGGTCCTAACGTACAGAATCACTGAATACTAAGAGTCTTGTACTAACTTAGCCTAAACAAGTCACTGGAATCCCATTAAGCCTCCGTTTCTTTATATATGGAATGTAGATAACAATCTCTGTCTTGAACTGGAAAACATACAGAAATGTTGTTGTCATTTAATATGTGGAGAGATTTCTACTAGATGCTGGGGGAGAAATAAATATGAATCAGAGCTACTACTTGTCCTAAGAAAGATCATAATCGAATAAGAAGAAAAGAGCCAAGCACTCATAACCCCAAAGCGGGCATGACTACCATTCTGACAAGGTTATAGGAAAAAAAGGAATCCGGGTGAGAGGTTAGAAGTGGCAATTAGTTTTGTTTTAATATAATTTACCTTTAATGAGAAAATTTGATATACAAATATTAACAAATCAGAACCTAATAATGTAAATTATTTCATTTCACCATTTTATTTTTCTGCAGCACATAAATACAAGTATATTTTGGCCTATAAATAGTAATAAAGTATCACCTTGATTAATTGGGATGTTTAGGGTATGAGTCCATGGAACTACTGGCTAACCTTTTTTAGGTTTAATTCTTCTATGTAAAAATCTTTCAAAAATATGAGTCCACTTTTCTGTCTTCATTTTACTGCTTTTGCTAAATTAACTACATTGTGATGACTAAGAATCTGGCTGTGCCTTAGTCATCATTATGAACACTCAAATCTAGCTTTCTAATGTCACATAGAACTTTACCAAAAATATTCTTTCAAAAATACACTAGCTAGATAAGTTGCATTTTTTGGTAAGAATATTTTGCCTTTTCAATGAGCATTAGGCCAGAAACAAGAAAATCCTGGTTTAATATCACTGAAAACAACTTGGAAAACTTGGTTATGGGGTGCAAATTTATGCATTTACCCAACACAGCAGTTTTCACATGCTACAGCTGTTTGACTACAAAGTAACAAAGAATTTAAGCTGCTTTTTTTCTGATCCTTGATTTTCATACAATGTACATGAATTGATTTACTAAATATGCTAAAGTATTAAAATTTTCCTATTATAAATGATTTTCTTTTTTCTTTGAGGTTTCATCTCTTCTTTTCCTTATAAGTTTTTTGGGAAGGCATAGAAGATGCTGCTTTTTTAAACAGTATAGTATTTTTTTTCTTCTCCACTCTGATCCTGCTTTTTTGTTTTGTTTTGTTTCAACTCTTTGGATATCCATTCTCATTACTTAGAGAATTTTTGGGTCATCCACATGACATTTCTAATCTTCTGTTTGATTTTCTCCTTTCTTTCTTTCCTACCATTTCAATTTTGACTTGACTTTTCTCTTTTCAGTAATCATGTTGCTTAAACTGACTCCTTTCTCTGTCAGCCCCCTTGAACTTTGGGTTCAGTACTAAAAGGTAGAGTACTTTCTTAAGCTTTGTGTAATTTTTGGTCTTCTCAGTGGTACTCATTCCTTTTCAGATTTCAGTGTAGAATTATCCACATCAAAAGATCTTGATTAAATTAGAGTTCTTAGAATATAATCATGAAGGGATATAATTCAGCAATAGAAATGTTAAATTTATGTTAGATTCCCACTAATTATATTTGATTCTGTAAGAAGATAGATAAACTAATTGATGTGAGATATCCTTTTTTCATAATTAGAATGAATTTAGAGTTAAGTCGATAGTACTTTTGAATTAACCAGAAAGTCAAATGAAAAATTGGAATCAGTTGAGACCTAGAACACTCAAATGATAATAAACACAAATACTTAAGTGTTAATCAGCTCATCTGTTATTCTTATCTTAAAATATATGTAAAATATACACATTTATTCATTTTTGTTCTCGGGCAATTCTTATTTTTAACTCAGAGACAAATGATTTTGACATGATTTGAAATTCAAGAATTTTTAATTTCTTATTTTACTTGGAGTTTGTTTGTAGTAATATCATCTTTCTGTTATAAAATTAAAATTGAAACTCCTTTCATAATGATGTAGCAGTGGAGAGGTTGGCTTCTTTCTCAGGGCAATTGTTTTATTCATGGGACATATTCTTTCTTTAATGTAAATGTCAATGTCCTTATAGAAATAGGTACATAAAATTGTAGGTAACCTGATTACAATGTTACAAAATAATTATCAATCTTTATTTTGAAAGATAATTGTAAGTTCCATTGAGCAGGCATTAACAATTTCCAACATGATCTCTAGGAATCATTTGGAGTTCTGAGCCTTGTTTTAGGAATACATACTCAGCAGTTTGTATAGAATTATTTCATCACTTGTAATTATAGTATTGGTTACTGCAGGAATTTTAAATTCTTTTACAATGTGGTGAAAATTTATCACAATATTACAAAAACTCCAAGCTAAATAGGTTTAGTGAGAGGAGGCCAAACTCCTAATAAAGCCAGACTCTGGTCAAGATCAGAATCAGCGACCCCAAGCCTTAGGAGAAAGCCATTTTTATGCCAAAAAATATCTGATGACATAGTGACAGAAAAATACAATCAGCACATTAATAACGCAAGTGTTGATTATGCTAGAAAGTGAAAAAAAATCACTATGGGTGGTATCATGTCTATTATTATAGCTGACCTTTCCAAGGCCTCTGCAATAAGGGGTTGGGGGCTAGTTGTTTTTCTGCTGACAATTATTATGAAATACTAGGAGTCAGCAGTTGGATGCCTCTCTGACTATCCTGTTATACAAAAAAGAATACTCCTCCACCCCCTGTCCAACTATCTTGTTATACAAAAAAGAAGGGTGTGGTGGGCTAAATGGAAACTCTTGGGTTATAGGCTTAATCAAGATCAAGATGGAAACAAGATTTGACACCACTCTAAACTGTATTTTTCTTAGCTAATGTTTATAATTCATATGAAGCAAACTATATTATTTGACTATTAACTCAAAGAACTAATGATTGTGTTATAAAAATAATCATAAAGGCTAATACTATTATAATCAAAAAAGGGGTAGGGAGTTTCACACTCATAGTAGCAAACTTTAAGATGATTATAAAAGAAGTATTTTGGGAAACACTGAGTAATTTGTACAGCAGCCAATGGTCCAAAGGTCAGTGTGATCTTAAAAAGAAACGTTCAACATAGTGAAGTTGTGCTGGTCCTAAGGAAGCCTTACAGCAGATTTGAAATCACTAATCAAATTCCTCCTCCCCCTCAACTCTTCCCAGTGGGCAATTAGTTTCTCAGCAAGAAATTATTACAAAGGAAATGCATGCATAATCAGTCACAGTTGAAAATGTGAAAATTTTAAATTAACTTTACAGGACCTGCAGTTATAAAAGGAAATCTTAGGGAGTGTACTTCCCTGGGCTAATTTGGGCAAGATGCAATAGACTGGGTTGAGCTGGATTATGCTGGACCTGGTCAGGACAAGTCATGCAATGCTAGGTAAGGCTGCTTGGATGGGTTAGAGATCTAAGTTGTAAAAACATAATCTTAAATCACTGACTCTCAGTTAGAAATAACAAGTGAGTACATCTTTTCCAATCCATACCTTAATCCTCTTCATGACATGACTGACAATCAGTCTTCTTCTAAATGTCTCATGATAGGAGAGCTCACTACCTCTTAAGGTAGTCCATTCTACTTTTGGATAGTTTGACTTATTAAGGAGTTGCTTTATATCAAATCAAAATCTACCCTTCTGCAAATTTCTCCATTTGCTTCTCATTCAGGCTTCTGGGGGGCAAGAACAAAATCAATGTCTCTTTCAAATATGGCTCTTCAAATACTTGAAGATGTTCATCATATCCATCATAAGTCTTCCTTCCTCAGAACCAAAATGTTTCTAGTTCCTTTAACCACTCATCCTATTGAATGGCCTTCATTCCACTAATGATGCTCTTTTGGACTTGTTTGGTTTGTTGTCATCCTCCTACAATTGGACTTCTCAGAATAGAACGCAGATGGGCTCTGACCAAGCCAAATGACCTTTCTCATTTCAGACACCAAACTTCTCTTCATGCTGAGGAATGTTAGGCTAGATTTTGGACTTCTATATCATACTATTGACCCATCCATCCCAAGCTTATTTCCCACTAATGTTTTGTTGTTCAGTTGTTTTTCAGTCATGTCTGACAATTCATGACCCCACTTGCAGTTTTCTTCACAGAAATACTGGAATGGTTTGCCATTTTCTTATACTTTTACAGATGAGGGTTTTACAGATGAGAAGCAAGCAGGGTGAAGTGACTTGCCTAGTGTTACACAGCTAGTGTCTGAGGCCAGATTTGAATTTAGGAAAATGAGTCTTCCTGACTCCAAAGCCAGTACTCTATTCACCACCTAATTGCCCATTTCCTACTAATACTTCTAGAATTTTAAAAACATGAACTGTTTTCTAGCCGTAAATCTCCATCAGATAATTATATAGATGATTTCTTGAACCCAAGTGTAAGACTTTTCCTATTAGTAAATTTCCCCTTATTAGATTTGTCCTTTTGCATCAGCCTATCATGATTGTTTTAAATCCTAACTCTATCATTCATCCTCTTCCTTGTCCCTTTCAAGTTTGTATCATCTGTAAATTGCACAAGCCTAACCCTTTCCAAACATCTTTAGTCACTATCTCCACTAGAGAAATCACTTTTACTCCCTCCTTTTTCACAAATTGGATTACACCCCAAAGTCACCCTAGGCTTTGATGGGTCAGCTTTGGTCTATTTAATATCACGTTTCCTTGATATCTCCAATCATGTCACTCACTACTCAGTGCCACCCCTGACTATCAGCTCCCCTTTTAAATGCACTCTTACCCTATGAGGATGTTAGTTCCTTATGTCAGGGACTTCCTTGTTTGCTTGTATTGCATCCTCAATTCTTAGCATGTTGTCTGCCATAGTATAAGCAGTTAATAAATTATCTATCATCCATTTATCTATCTGTATTTTTTTATCAGTCATTAATAAAAATCTTTAATGTTGAAGTTGTATATTATATATGAACTCTGTACATTTAAAATGCTAAATTGAAGAAGGGGCAGTTAGGTGGCTCAGTGGATAGAGTGCCAAGCCTGGAGATGAAAGGTCCTGGGTTAAATTATGGCCTCACACACTACCTAGCTGTATGACCTCGGGCAAGTCACAACCCCAACCACCTCACTCTTACCACTCTTCTGTCTTGTAACTGATATTTTGTATGAATTCAAAGATATAAGTTGAGGTTTCATTAAACTGAAGGGAAGAAGGGGGAAACAGCAACTTATATTTGTATAGAATTTTATTGTAGTTAGGGAACCCTTTCCCATACATTTTTTCATTTGATTTTTGACTCCTGTTGTTTGAAGAGTTTTTTTTTTTTAATAATCCTTACCTTCCAACTTAGAATCAATATTATGCATTGGATCCAAAGCAGAAGAGTTGTGAGGGCTAGCTAATGGAGTTTAAGTGACTTGCCCAGGGTCATACAGCTAGGAAGTGTCTGAAGCCAGATTGACACCTAGCACCACCTGTCTCTAGGCCTGGTTCTCAATTGAGGACCTTTTTAAGATTGATTTGGAAGGATTCTCAGATAGGTTTCAGCTTTCATTGCTACTAAGCTGCCATCTTGTCTTCCTCCATTTGAACCTCATTAAGATAGGGTCATTTTATAGATGAGAAAACTAAAGATCCAGGCATGAAGGGCTTGCCCAAGGTCATCTAGTTATAAAGTAGAAGAACAAGGCAAAGTCAAGATGGCGGCATAGAGGCAACAAGAGTTCAGACTTCTAAAAACCCTTCCTTACCAATCACAAACTAAATGCTCCTAGGTTACTAAAAATCAAACCTAACAACAAGACAGACCCAAGGAACTCTCCTGCTGGACTCAACTTAAAAGGTATACCCCCCAAAGCCAGAATTTGAGAACACTCTGGTTTTAGGGGAAGGAAGAAGGAAGGTCCCAGGACCCCTCCTCCACCTAGAGCACTAAGCCTCCAGTGGCAGCTGGAACCTCTGGGTGGGCAAAGGCGCTGGTCTGGAGGGAATATCTTGCAGGCAAAGCTGTGCCAGACTCAGAGCGTCCAACACAGGCACTGGGGAAGCAGATAGAGAAGAAATGCAGAGCACAGAGTGGGCAGCAGTTGTAGCAGGAGAGACACTCCATATCCCCCCCCCCCTTCCAGCTGGTCTTAATCTCATCAAAGCTTCCAGAGGGCAGGGAAGCTCAAGCTCCAACAACCCTCCCCCACAGACTGCACTGAGAGATTTACTGAAAAAGCTCCAAGGGTGAAGGCAGAAAGAAAAGTCCAAAACCACAAAAAAAAAGGAGAGGAGCAAGAGCTCAGGCAATTGCAGGGAGTAAAGAAGGGGTAAATATGAGCAAACAACAGAAAAAGGAAAAAGAAGTTACAATTGACAGCTTCTATACAGACAATGAACAAAGAGCAAACAAAACAGAGAAGGAAGAGGGAACACAAAGCAAAAAAACAGGAAACCCAGAGAACTGGATACAGGCTCTGGAAGAACTCAAAATACAATTCAAAACACAATTAAGAGAGGCTGAAGACAACTGGGAAAAGAACTTAAAAACTAAGATAAGTCATCTGGAAACAAAGGCACTTGAACTAAAACAAGAAAATAGTGTCTTGAAAGCCAAAATCAACCATCTTGAAAATGAGGCAAAGGAGATGAAAGATGACCTCCAAAGAAAATCAGACCAGAAGAAGGATGACCAAAAAGCCAGGGATGAAATCCAGTCTTTAAGAACCAGAATACAGCAACTAGAATGAAGTGATTTCACAAGGCAGCAAGATACTATAAAACAAAACCAAAAGAATGAAAAATATTAGGAAAATATGAAGCACCTCATTCACAAAACAGAAGATTTAGAAAATCATTCCAGGAGAGTGTGAACCTTAAAAATTTTCAGACCCTGTAATTTTTAGATTGTAAACCTTAAAAATTCCCCATTGGGACCATTCCCCATTTGGGCAGTGAAAGTAACTTAGATCAGGAATGTGAGAACTCTACTTAGATCATGAATGTGAAACTCTACTCCAACTCTACTTAAGCCTGCTTTAGGGGAAGAAACTCCTTGCAGAACAATGCAAGATACTTAAACCCATACTTATAGTAGGACAAAAGTTCTTTAAGCCATGCCTATTTTAGGACTAATACAAAAGTTATTACATATATACATTACATATGTACAAAAAAGTACCTATAAAGTTCAAGCAACTTGTGAATTTACAAGGAACAAAGAGGTGAAAACTTACTCAGAGATTCTAGTCTACTCAAGTGTGAATTATTCAAAAAGATTAGTCTACTCAGGTGTGAACTAAGAATGGTCTGTCCTCTGAAAAACGTCTACTGTGATTGGTAGATATAAGGACTTAGGGGAGGTGACATAGGAGAAAATGCCCTTTAAATAGGAGCTCAGATTCATTCAGAGGGGCATTCAGATTGAGGATTGAGCTGGTGGAGGCAGCTGAGATGATGCTGGCCTGGTGTCACTAGAATCCTTGCTTGGAGAGATCTTGTGGTGAGTGATTAAGGACTGACTGATCTTTCTCTTAAGGGCTTAGGCCTGGGTTGGCCAGGGCTGCCCTAGGCTGGCCTATCCTTTTCTCATTATTCCCCCTTTTCTCTCTTTCTCTCCTTTTCTTTAATTCCTCATTTGTATTAATTAAAATCTCTATAAAACCCAGATGACTTGGGTATATTTGAATAATTGGGAATATTTCCCTGGCAACCACCTTATATTTGATTTAAAAACAAAACACTGGAGTGAAAATATATTTCCTGCGGTCACAACTTACTCATCCACTCTTATATCTACTACAATTTAAGTCTTCCACTATTTAATCACTACAGTTTATGGCCTCAACTATTTTAATTATAACAGTTTATGGCTTCAAACCATTTTAACTGTCACAAGAGACAACTTAAGAAACATCGGTCTACCAGAAGACCATGTCAAAAGAAAAAGTCCAGACATCATACTACAGGAAATTATTCAAGAAAACTGCCCCAATATTCTAGAACAAGAGGGAAAAGTGGAGATTGAAAGAATCCACAGATCACCTCCTGTACTTAATCCTCAACTGACAATACCCAGGAATGTTATAGTCAAATTCAAGAACTATCAGACCAAAGAAAAGATATTACAAGCTGCCAAGAAGAAGTTATTCAGATACCATGAAACCACAGTGAGAATAATGCAGGATCTGGCTGCATCCACACTGACTGACCAAAAGGCATGGAATATGATATTCTGGAAAGCAGGGGAACTAGGTCTACAACCAAGAATTAACTACCTAGGAAAACTGACTATATTCTTACAGGGGAAAATATGGTCATTCAACAAAATAGAAGAATTCCAAGAATTTGTAAAGAAAAGACCAAACCTGAACAGAAAATTTGATGCCTAAGCACATGAGAACTCAAGAGAATCATCAAAAGGTAATTAAAAAAGAGGGGAAAAAAGAAATAAAAACTTTTTTAAAGAGACTCTGTAAGTTAAAATATTATGTATCCCTATAAGAAAAGAGGTCATTGGTAATTCTTAAAAATTGTTATTATCACCTGGGCAGCAAATTTATATATAAAACTAGAGCTAAAAAGAGGTTAATACTAAAATAAATGGGAAAAGAAACAAAACGGGGTAAATTTATATGTCACAAAGAAGCTCATGGAGGTAGGGGAGAGAACATCAATACACTGGAAGGGTAAAGAGGTTGGAGATAGGAAATACTCAACTCTTATGTGCATTGAAATTGACTCAAAGAGGGAAGAACAATCCAATCCATTGGGGCAGAGAATTGATTTGCACCCTATAGGGAAGTAGAAGGGTAACAAATGGACTGGTGGGGAGGGAAGTACTATAAGGGAGGAAGAGGTTTGGGTGTAGTTTAAAAAGACTGGAAAGAAAATAAGAGGGGAATAAGAAGGGAGGGGGTAGAAAGGGAAGTCAGTACAAGGGAGGAAGAGGGCGGGGTAGTTTACAAAGACTGTGAAGAAAATGAAGGGGGAATAAAAAGGGAAGGGTGGGAATTAGGGGGACTGATTAAAAACAAAACATTGGTGTAGAAGGAAATAGTGAAAGAAGAAAAGGCAGGACTAGGAGTAGAAATCAAAATGCCGGGAAATACACAGCTGGTATTCATAACTCTAAATGTGAATGGAATGAACTCACCCATAAAATGCAAGTGAATAGCAGAGTGGATTAGAATCCAAAATCCTACCATATGCTGCCTACAAGAACCACACATGAGGAAGGTAGGCATGCATAGGGTAAAAGTAAGAGGATGAAGACAAATCTATTGGACATCAACTGATAAAAAAAAAAAAGCGAAGAGTCACAATCATGATATCTGACAAAGCCAAAGTAAAATTAGATCTATTTAAAAGATAGGGAAGGTAATTACATCCTGATAAAAGGCAGTATAGACAATGAGGAAATATCAGTACTCAACATGTATGCACCAAATGGCATAGCATCCAAATTTCTAAAGAAGAAACTAGTAGAGCTCAAGGATGAAATAAATACAAAAACCATACTAGAAGGAAAACTGAACCTTCCTCAGTCTGAATTAGATAAATCAAACCAAAAAATTAATAAGAAAGAGGTAAGCAAAGTGAATGAAATCTTAGAAAAATTAGAGTTAGTAGATATGTGGAGAAAAATAAATAAGGACAAAAAGGAATACACCTTTTCAGCAACACATGGTACATTCACAAAAATTGACCATGTATTAGGGCATAAAAACATTGCAAACAAGTGCAAAAGAGCAGAAATAATAAATGCAACCTTCTCAGATCACAATGGAATGAAAATAATTAGTAAGAGTACATGGAGAGGCAAATCAAAAATTAATTGGAAATTGAACAATTCAATTCTCCAAAACCAGTTAGTCAAAGAACAAATCATAGAAACAATTCAAAACTTCACTGAAGGAAATGACAATGATGAGGCATCCTTTCAAAACCTATGGGGTGCAGCCAAAGAAGTACTAAGGGGAAATTCATGTCCATGAGTTCATATGTTAACAAATTAGGGAGGGCAGAGGTCAATGAATTGGAGATACAAATTAAAAAACTAGAAAGTGAACAAATTAAAAATCCTCAGATGAAGACTAAATTAGATATCCTAAAAATAAAAGAAGAAATTAATCAAATTGAAAGTCAAAGAACTATTGATTTAATAAATAAGACTAGAAGCTGGTACTTTGAAAAAATAAATAAAATAGACAAAGTACTGGTTAGTCTAATGAAAAAAAAGAAAGAAGAAAACCAAATTGATAGTATCCAAGATTAAAAGGGAGACCTCACCTCTAATGAAAAGGAAATTAAGGCAATCATTAAAAATTATTAGGTCCACTTATATGGCAATAAATATGGCAGTGTAGGTGATATTTTGTACAAAATTGAATATTTAAAAAAATATAAATTGCCTAGACTAACAGAGGAAGAAATAGACTATCTAAACAACCCCATATCACAAAAAGGAATTGAACAAGCCATCAAAGAACTCCCTAAGAAAAAATCCCCAGGTCCAGATGGATTCACAAATGAATTCTATCAAACATTCAAAGAACAACTAATTCCAATATTATACAAACTATTTGACAGAATAAGCAAAGAAGGAGTTCTACCAAATTCCTTTTATGACACAAATATGGTACTGATCCCAAAGCCAGGCAGGTCAAAAACAGAGAAAGAAAACTATAGACCAATCTCCTCAATGCATATAGATGCAAAAATCTTAAATAGGATACTAGCAAAAAGACTCTAGCAAGTCATTGCACTATGATCAGGTAGGATTCATACCATAAATGCAAGGATGGTTCAATATTAGGAAAACTATCCACATAATTGACCATATTAACAAGCAAACTGACAAAAAAATCACATGATTATCTCAATAGATGCAGAAAAAGCCTTTGATAAAATATAACACCCATTCCTATTGAAAACACTAGAAAGCATAGGAATAGAGGGGCCCTTCCTAAAAATAATAAACAGAATATATCTAAAACCATCATCAAACATTATCTGCAATGGGAACAAACTAGATGCATTTCCAATAAGATCACGAGTGAAACAAGGATGCCCATTATCACCTCTATTAATTAACATTGTACTAGAAACACTAGCAGTAGCAATTAGAGAAGAAAAAGAAATTGAAGGTATTAAAATTGGCAATGAGGAGACCAAGCTATCACTCCAATCCTAGAGAACCACCAAAAAGCTAGTTGAAATAATCAACAACTTTAGCAAAGTTACAGGATACAAAATAAACCCACATAAGTCATCAGCATTTCTATATATCTCCAACCCATCTCAGCAGAAAGAATTAGAAAGAGAAATTCAATTTAAAATTATCCTAGACAATACAAAATACTTAGGAATCTATCTGCTGAGACAAACACAGGAACTATATGAACACAACTACAAAACACTCTCCACACAATTAAAACTAGACTTGAGTAATTGGAAAAACATTAACTGCTCATGGGTAGGATGAGATAACATAATAAAAATGACAATCCTAACCAAATTAATTTACTTATTTAGTGCTATGCCCATTGAACTACCAAAAAACTTTTTTACTGAATTAGAAAAAAAAAAACATAACAAAGTTCATTTGCAAGAACAAAAAATCAAGGATATCCAAGGAAATCATAAAAAAAATGTGAAGGAAGGAGGACTTGTAGTCCCAGATCTCAAACTATACTATAAAGCAGTGGTCATCAAAACAATTTGGTACTGGCTAAAAGACAGAAAGGAGGATCAGTGGAACAGATGTGAGGTAAGTGACCTCAGCAAGACAGTCTATGATAAGCCCAAAGATCCCAGCTTTGGGGACCAAAACCCACTATTTGATAAAGACTGCTGGGAACATTGGATGACAATATGGGAGAGATTAGGTTTGGATCAACATCTCACACTCTACACCAAGATGAACTCAAAATGTCTGAATGACTTGAATATAAAGAAGGAAATTATAAGCAAATTAGGTGCAAACAGAATAGTATACATGTCAGATCTTTGGGAAATGAAAGACTTTAAAACCAAGCAAGAGCTAGAAAAAATCACAAACTGTAAAATCAATGATTTTGATTACATCAAATTAAAAAGGGTTTGTACAAACAAAACCAATGTAACCAAAATTAGAAGGGAAGCAACAAATTGGGAAACAATCTGCATAACAAAAACCTCTGACAAAGGTCTAATTACTCAAATTTATAAAGAGCTAAACCAATTGTACAAAAAATCAAGCCATTCTCCAATTGATAACTGGGCAAGGGACATGAATAGGCAATTTTCAGTTAAAGAAATCAAAACTATTAATAAGCACATGAAAATGTGTTCTAAATCTCTTATAATCAGAGAGATGCAAATCAAAACAGCTCTGAGATATCACCTTACACCTAGCAGATTGACTAACATGACAGAAATGGAAAGCAATGAATGCTGGAGGGGGTGTGGCAAAGTCGGGACATTTATGCATTGCTGGTGGAATTGTGAATTGATCCAACCATTCTGGAGGGCAATTTGGAACTACACCCAAAAGGTTCTAAAAGACTGTCTGTCCTTTGATCCAGCCACAGCACTGCTGGATTTGTACCCCAAAGAGATAATAAGGAAAAAGACATGTACAATAATATTCATAGCTGTGCTCTTTGTGGTGGCAAAAAATTGGAAAATAGGGGATACCCTTCAATTGAGGAATGGCTGAACAAATTGTGGTATATGTTGGTGATGGAATACTACTGTACTAAAAGGAATAATAAAGTGGAGGAATTCCATGGGAACTGGAATGACCTCCAGGAATTGATATAGAGCAAAAGAAGCAGAACCAGAACATTGTACACAGAGACTGATACACTGTGGTACAATCGAGTGATACTGAATAACTTCGAAGAATCTATGAGAAAAAACATTATCCACATTCAGAGGAAAAACTGGGATGTGAATTTCAAAACTACTCAACCCTGTTCAAACCATTCTTTAGAGGATAGGATTTGGCTATTTCCTGATCAATAACAATAGAGATACTTGGAATGACAGAATCAGTTCTTGGAAACTACAATCTCCACCCTACTCAGCGTAACAGGATTTAGGAAGGGCTGCAGCAAAGCTCAAGATTTAATTATTTGAGAATATGGCTTTCAACAGACATGTGCAAAGGGGACAGATCTCTGGGCAGTCCTGGGTGAAGCTAGAGCCACCATTGGCACAGGTGAGACACAGGAAGTGAGGTAGAGGACAGCTGAGGAGTTCTGGGGACTTCCTGTGTGAAGGAGAGGAGGTTGTTGGAGCTGGTGCTTGAAGTGGAGGCCCTCAGACTGTTTCTCTATTTTGGTCACATGAGTGATAGGGACTGATCTCTTTTCTTTGCCTCGGCTATCCAAGGCCTTGGGCCTTTGGCCCAGCCTAAGCAGAGTGGGTATTTAAGCCCTATTCCCTTCTCTCCCCTTTCTCTCTCTCTCTCTCTCTCTCTCTCTCTCTCTCTCTCTCTCTCTCTCTCTCTCTCTCTCTCTCTCTCTCTCTCTCTCTCTCTTCTCTCTCTCTCTCTCTCTAATACCTTTCTTCCTCCTGTTTGTAATTAAAACTCTATAAAAGGTTGACTGCTGACTTGAGTTTTCATTTAGGAATTACATAGCTGAATTCCTTGGCGACCTTAAATTAATATATATCAGTCTTTTAAAGTGATTTCCATATCACAGGGAGTAGCAACACAGAAGAAAAACAACTGCTTGAATACATGGGTCGAGGGGATATGACTGGGGATTGTTACAAGGGAATCACCTTAAAAGACTGATATATATTAATTTAAGGTCGCCAAGGAATTCAGCTATGTAATTCCTAAATGAAAACTCAAGTCAGCTGTCAACCTTTTATGGAGTTTAATTTCAATAGGAGGAAGAAAGGAATTAGAGATAGAGAGAGAGAAAAAGGGAGAGAAGGGAATAGGGCTTAAATACCCCTTCTGTTTAGGCTGGGCCAAAAGGCCCAAGCCCTTAGATAGCTGGGGCAAAGAAAAGAGATCAGTCCCTATTACTCACGTGACCAAAATGGAGAAACAGTCTCAGAGGCCCCCACCTTCAGCTTCCTTCAGAGCAAGCTTCTCAGAGTACACTGCCACCACTCCGACCAACTCCTCAACCACCCCGAGTCTTCTAGACTCCCCTGATCTTTAAGGAAACCATCCAAGTTGCCTCCCCTCAGTTCTCACATCTACCAATCACTGTCCATCAATTTCCCTGTGCCAATGGAGGCTCTAGCTTAACCCAGGACCGCCCAGAGGCTTTGTACATGTCTGTTGAAGGTCATATTTTCAAATGATTAAATCTTTGCTCCTTTGCTAAAGCCCTTTCTAAATCCTGTTAACCTGAGTAGGGTAGAGATTGGAATAATTAAATTTTGATCTAGGCTGCAGCCCTTACTCAATCCTGTTAGGACTGAATAGGGTGGAGATTGATTCCAAGTACCTCCATTGTATCAATTCTAAAATCAATCATGACTCAAAGAAATTCCTGTTCTATGCTTAAGCATAGGTCAAAGTCCTTTCCATTGTTCAGCAAAAGGTTTCTGTCCTAAAGTAATCTTAAGAAGGGAAGAGAAGGAACCTCCCATGCCAATGGGGTTCCCATTCCAATAGACTATCAGTAAGAAATTTTCCAAGTATGAAATATCCCAATGGTGAAATTTCCAACATTTATAAGTCTAAGGAATTTTGAGGTTTACAGGATGTAGACTCTAAATGAATATCCTCGTGCAAACACCAACAACATGGAAATTGGTTCTGATCAAGACACATGTAATACCCAATGAAATTGGGTATTGACTGCAGGAAAGGTGGGGATAGGGGAGGGAGAGAAATAATGTGATTCTTGTAACCAAGGAATAATGTTCTAAATTGACCAAATAAATTAATTTTTAAAAAAGAAAGTAGAAGGACCAGTATTAGAATCCATCTTTCTTGAGCTCTCTAGAGTTATTTTTATCACCACAAATTTCCCTTCCTTTCTCAAAGCTTGTAAATAGCTTCATAATATCCATGGAATTGTGATTTTATTCTAAGAAATTCATAGGATTAGAGAAAAAGGGATTGGCTTTGCTTAAGCATTTAGAAAAATTGAGGGCACCAAAGCTATTAGAATCTCTTGTCTTCAGGATACAAAATAAACCCACATAAGTCATCAGCATTCCTATATATTTCCAACACATCTCAGCAGCAAGAATTAGAAAGAGAAATTCCATTCAAAATCACCTTAAACAAAATAAAATACTTAAGAATATATCTCCCAAGGCAAACACAGGAACTATATGAACACAACTACAAAACACTCTCCACACAATTAAAACTAGACTTGAGCAATTAGAAAAACATTAACTGCTCATGGGTAGGATGAGCCAATATAATAAAAATGAACATCCTACCCAAACTGATCTATCTATTTAGTGCCATACCCATTGAACTTCCAAAAAAAATTTTTTTCCTGAATTAGGAAAAAAAAAACAAAGTTCATTTGGAAGGACAAAGGATCAAGGATATCCAGGGAAATAATGGGAAAAAAAATATAAAGGAAGGGGGCCTTGCAGTCCCAGATCTCAAACTGTACTATAAAGCAGTGGTCATCAAAACAATTTGGTAGTGGCTAAGAGACAGAAAGGAGGATCAGTGGAATAGACTTGGAGTAAATGACCTCAGCAAGACAGTCTATGACAAACCAAAATACCCCAGCTTTTGGGACAAAAATCAACTATTTGACAAAAACTGCTGGGAAAACTGGAAGACAATGTAGGAGAGATTAGGTTTGGATCAACACCTCACACCCTACACCAAGATAAACTCAGAATGGGTGAATGACCTGAATATAAAGAAGGAAATTATAAGCAAATTAGGTGAACAAAGAATAATATACATATCAGACCTTTGGGAAGGGAAAGACTTTAAAATCAAGCAAGACATAGAAAGAGTCACAAAATGTAAAATAAATAATTTTGATTACATCAAATTAAAAGGTTTTTGTACAAACAAAACCAATGTAACCAAAATGAGAAGGGGAGCAACAAATTGGGAAACAATCTGCATAACAAAAACCTCTGACAAAGGTCTAATTACTCAAATTTATAAAGAGCTAAACCAATTGTACAAAAAATCAAGCCATTCTCCAATTGATAAATGGGCAAGGGACATGAACAGGCAGTTTTCAGCCAAAGAAATCAAAACTATTAATAAGCACATGAAAAAGTGTTCTAAATCTCTGATAATCAGAGAGATGCAAATCAAAACAACTCTGAGGTATTACCTCACACCTAGCAGATTGGCTAACATGACAGCAAAGGAAAGTAATGAATGTTGGAGGGGATGCCAAAGTGGGGACATTAATTCATTGCTGGTGGAGTTGTGAATTGATCCAATCATTCTGGAGGGCAATTTGGAACTATGCCTAAAGGACACTAAAAGACTGTCTGCCCTTTGATCCAGCCATAGCACTGCTGGGTTTGTACCCCAAAGAGATAATAAAGAAAAAGACTTATACAAGAATATTCATAGCTGTGCTCTGTTAGATTTTAAATGGTTCAAGGCCTTAAACTGTAACAGTTAAAAGAGTGATGTTGTAAACTGTTGTGAGTTAAAATGGTGGAAGATATAAACTGTGATAGATATAAGAGAGGGTGAGTAAATTTGACCGCAGAAAATAGTTTTCACTACAGTGTCTTGGTTTTTAAATCAAATATAAGGTGGTCGCCAGGGAAATATTCCCAATTATTAAAATACCCAAGTCAACTGGGTTTTATAGAGATTTTAATTAATACAAATGTGGAATTAAAGAAAAGAGAGAAAGAGAGAAAAAGGAAATAAGTATGAAGGGCCTTAAGCCAACATGGCCTAGACCTGAGTCTTAAGAGAGAGAGAGATCAGTCAGTCAGTCTTTTAACACTCACCACAAGGTCTGTCTAAGCAAGGATTCTAGTGACAGCAGGCCAGCTCCATCTCAGCTGACTTCACCAGAGAGAGTTCCAGCCAGAGTCCTCCTTAAAGAGCCTTCCAGCCAGAGACTGTTCCAAAGGACCTCTCTCCAGAGCCTCCAGAGGGACAGAGTCCCCTCAAAGGAGCTCCAGCGAGACCTCCTTAGAGATTGTCCTCTAAGAGCTTCCCCTCTCTAGAGCCTCTCTCAAGAGATTCTTCCCAAGTGATCCTCATCAGATATCCTCCAAAAGGATTTTTTTCTCAAGAGCTTCTGCTTTTTCTTATATAGGGGTTTTTCTCCTATGTCACTTCCCCTAAGTCCTTACATCTACCAATCACTGTAGACGTTTTCCAAAGGACTGCCCATCTGAATTCCTGCTAAGTCGACTAATCTCCTCAGTAAGTCTGAACCAGAAAAAATGCTGCTGTGTCGACTAATCTCCTCAGAAAGTCTGAACCAGTGAAAACACAGCTGAGTCAACTAATCTCATTAAGAGAAAACTTGCCCGACCCTTTTAGGTACCTAGCATCTCATTGTATCAATTCTAAAAAACAGGCATGGCTCAAAAACTCCTTGCCTTATTATAAACATGGGTCCAAGTACTTTCATTGTTTAGCAAGGAGTTTTCTCCCCTAAAGCAGTCTTAAGTACAGGTGGAGTAGAGGTCCTCCCATTTCTGATCCTGGCAAATTCTCACATCAAAATGGGGAATGTTTTCCAGTAGGGAATTTGTTCCAATGGAGGATTCCTCAATATGAAAATTTTTTAACATTCACAAGTCTGAGAGATTGCAGGATTTACAGCTCTTTGTGGTGGCCAAAAATTGGAAAATGAGGGGATGCCCTTCAATTGGGGAATGGCTGAACAAATTGTGGTATATGTTGGTGATGGAATACTATTGTGCTCAAAGGAATAATAAAGTGGAGGAATTCCATGGAGACTGAAACAACCTCCAGGAAGTGATGCAGAGCAAAAGGAGCAGAACCAGGAAAACATTATACACAGAGACTGATACACTGTGGTACAATCGAACGTAATGGACTTCTCCATTAGTGTCAATGCAATGTCCCTGAACAATCTGCAGGAATCTAGAAGAAAAAACACTATCCACAAGCAGAGGACAAACTGTGGGAGTAAAAACACCAAGGAAAAGCAATTGTATGACTACAGGGGTTGAGGGGACATGATTGAGGAGAGACTCTAAATGAACACCCTAATGCAAATACCAACAACATGGAAATGGATTCAAATCAAGGAGACACATGATACCCAGTGGAATGGTGCGTCAGCTATGGGAGGGGGAGGGGGAGGGGAGGAGGAAAAGAAAATGATCTTTTTTTTTCCAATGAATAATGTTTGAAAATGACCAAATAAAATAATGTTTAAAAGGAAAAATAAATAAAAGAATCTCTTGTCTTCCTGACCACTAAAATTACCAGACCCAGTCATTCAAGGAAGCTGCAGTGACTGTCATGGGACCAAGGAGGTAGCAAGCAGTCTTTATGCTGATAATCATGGCTAGAATGTTGCTGGACACACATTGCTCCTATCTCCCCATTTGGCCTAGCCTGTGCCTTCAAAAGAAAGGATCAGAGACACAGGTAGAGAAAAGGAAGGGGGGGCAGATGGGCATTGTTCATTAACTATGCTAACTCTGGGTGGTCTGGATGGGTGAGAAAAGGGCAAGGACCAGAACACAATGTCCTCTATTTAAAAGAACACCAGCTATGGATTTGGAAGAGCAGAGACTCTGTCACTCACTTCCTCTATGGCCAAGGGCATGCTCTTTTCCTTCTCTGAGCCATTGTTAACTCATGAATAAAATTGGAGGTTGGATGTGAAAATCACTAAAGTTCCTCTGAAATTTCAAATTATAATCTGAATGAGATTTCTCTGCAGTGTAATTGAAAAGAAAAGGTAACAAAAATTGGCATATGCACAATTTTTCTCCATCACTTGGGTTAATCACTTAGCTAATTTTTTTTCCACTTAAGAATGCAAAAATTGACATTTCACTGCCAGTTGACATTCATAACCATAGCAGCTATGACTCAGAAGACAGCATCACCAATGTTGACCAGAGCCAGGTTATACTGAAATTAAGTTCTTTATATCAAGTGAATGGTTGTCCACAACCTTCCTGGTAGGATTTTAGCAGAAAGCCAGGAGATGGAGATCAGGAAAGAGATTTTCGGGCATGAGGCACAGCCAGTGACAATGCCCAGAGTCAGCAAATGGAGTGTCTCATTTAAGGAATAGCAGAGAGGCTGGAGTTGCTGGATCATAAATAAGTATCTTGGGGACATGGTGGGGATAGTAAAGTGTAAGAAGACTAAAAGGGAGAAGGGGCCACAGACTCTGTGTAAAGGACTTTGAAGGTCAGAGAATTTTATATTTGATTCTGGATGGAAGAATTTTGTGAGTGGGAGGTCAGAGATGACATAGTCATATCTGCCCTTTAGCAATATCACTTTGCCAGCTGAGTGGAGGTAAGTCTGTAGTGCAGAAAGACTTGAGGCTGGGAAACCAACCAAAGGGCTACTACAAGCATCTTGGAGTCAAGTGATGATGACTTACAAAAGGATGACCACAGTGTCAGAGAAGAGAAGGATGGGGAGCAGAAGGAGCTAATTTCTGCTATCATTTCTGCTCCCAGCCTAACCCTTAAGGATAAAAGTATCCAGTTCTAAGGGGACAACTTCAGTGGATAGAAAGCCAGGCCTGAAATCAGGAGGTCCTGGGTTCAAATCTAACCTCAGATACTTCTTAGCCAGATGACCCTGAGCAAGTCACTTAACCCCCATGTAATGGTGAAAATTTCACCTTTTTAAGATTGTTGTAATATTGAACAATGGCCGCCAAGGAATTTACTTATGAAATTCTTTAAATGAAACACTCAAGTCAGAATGGAGTTTATGGAGGTTTAATCACAATGGGAGTAGGGAAAAGGAGAGGGAGAGAAGGAGAGAGGAGAAAAGGGAAAGGGGTTACTCAACCTCTGACCAAGGCAGAGGGAGTTTTAGGCCCAAAGGGCCAAGGTGGAAAGAATCAGTCCTTAACTCACGTGACCGATCTGAAGGAAAGCTGTCTGCAGGCGTCCTCCCTGTCCAAGCTTCTAACACCAACTCCCGTCTCGCTCTCTCCACAGGAAGTGAGTGAATTTCAGAGGCTGTTCCCTACCTCACTTCCTGTGTCTCACAAGTGCCAATGGTTGGCTCTAGCTTGGCTTAGGACAGCCCAGGTGGGCAGTTAGTTATTTCTGATTTGTCATTGACTAGCACATGCCTGTGTAGTGTGGGTGTGCACAATTTTTGGGTGCTTTACCAAGATGGAGACTTTTAAAATTTCACCTTTTACACCCATTGCCTAGCCCTTAAAACTCTTTTGCCTTGGAACCAGTACACAGTATTGATTCTAAGATGGAAGGAAAGAGTTTTTTTTTTTTTTTTTAACTGTCCAGTCCTAGAATAGCAACATAGGGCATGCCTATGTAGTAGGGAATCTAAATTTTAATCTTGGAGGGAAGCGTGCTTAGTATGTGGCCCATACTGCAATTATAGAGCCAGAGAATCAAACAAGTCAGGTTTTCCAGAAGACTATTTCAAGGTGTAAGGAACAACTGGGCAGAAATGCATATGATTTATCAAGCTTCTAGTGCTGATGTATGAAGGAAATACTTCATCCTGCAGCTAGGGAAAAGAAAAGATCTCATTTGTCAGCTGATAATAAGATAAGATAAACATGTTTATTTATTTTTAAATCCTTGCCTTCTATCTTAGAAAATGCTAAGTTTATGCTCTAAGGCAGAAGAGTGCTAAGAGCTAAGCAAAGAGGGTTAAGTGACTTGCCCGAGGTCATACAGCTTGGAAGTGTCTGAGGCCAGATTTGAACCTAGAATCTCTCAACGCCAGTTCTGGTACTCTATCCACTGTACTACCTCACTACTCTGACATGTTTGTTTTTAAATGTTTGGTGAAATTTTGCATGAATGGGAATCTTGTTACAAGGGAGAACCTTCAGAATGGAGGTATGTTGATCTGGTCACAACTAAGTTGGGGCTTGAGGCAACCCTAACCCTTATCTTCACCCCAACCTTACCAGAAAAGTTCCTACAGTAGAAGGGAAGATTTTCCCTACATAGAATCATAAATCCAGAGCTTTGAAGGACCTCAGAGACCCTGTAGTCCAATGCCCTCATTAAGTGATGAGGAAACTAAAGGTCAGGCTCACACAGGTAACAACCATTGGGTGGGATTTGACCCCAGTTCCTCTGACTTTAAGTCTAGGAGTCTTTCTCGTTTACCTTTCTGTTCCCCACAACCACCACCACCATCTGCCGCCACCACCTTTCTTCAGAGAAAAGTTCTAGTGATAATACCAATCTGCTGGGAGCTGGGAGCTGGGAGCTGGGAGCAATGCTGATGAGCTTGGAGATAATAGCAGTAATGCCAAACCATTATATCATTCTCTGCAGAAATTACTGCTACCACTTGCTGGAAGCTGGAAAAAAACTATAAGAGGCATGAAACCTTTATTGGGGTGTGGGGGAGAAGTGTACCATCTAGAGGATATTATGGAGAATTACAGGAGAAGTGACATGCCAATTTTAAGTTCTTGGCAGAAAACTACACTTGATTCTGTACACTGAGGACCTACAAAAGGCATTACTTACTTGGAACCCTTCATTCTGAATAATTATTAGTGACTAGCTATTCAGGTCTTTGAGGAAAGAAAAAACTGCTTATCGGTGGGTGCTGACATTACCCATGAGCTTTGTATAAACTTTGGCTTCCTTTAGCTTTGGGAACTGTGTGCTTATAAGAGGAATGAGTGATTACACTCTGGGTAATATATATATAATATATATATAATATAATGAAGCTTCTACATTTTCTGGATAGAAGAAATGGGCTAGAAATATGAGAAATCTATTCCAAATTTACCTGGATAACAAAAAAAAATCAAACATGATAAGGAATATTAGAGAAGGAAGTGTATGCCTGAAAGTTGGTTTCATGGGAGTGAACCTGTTCTTTTTCTTTTTTTTTTAATCCTTATCTTCTGTCTCAGAATGAGTACTATGTATTGGTTCTATGGCAGAAGAGCAGTAAAGACTGGGCAGTAGGGTTCACACAACTTGAAGTGTCTGAGGTCAGATTTAAACCTAAGACCTCCTATCTCCAGATCTGGCTCTCTACTCATTCATTAGTGGATAAGTGGTTTTTTTAATACTCTATCTGGTATTCAAGGCTTTCTACAACCTGGGATTTCTGTGCCTTTCCAGATTCCTTTCATGTGACTCTCCTCCATATAGTCTTCACTTCAGGCAAAGTACATGGCTCCACCCTACCTACACACCTACTCCTACATATACTCCATGCTTTCTCACCTCTGCTCCTCTAGGTTTTTTTCATTGTTTTTTTATTTCATCAAACATTTCCCAATTACATGTAAAAATTTTTAAACTAATTTTTCAAATTTTGGGTTCCAAATTCTCTTTTTCTTTTCTACCCCTCCTTGAGGAGGCTAACCATTTTATCTCAATTATACATGTGAAGTCATGAAAAACATATTTCCCTAATAGCCCTGTAATTAAAAAAAACACAAATAAAATAAATGATAACAATAAAAAAGTTTAAAAATCATGCTTTAGTCTACGTTTACAGTTCATCAGTTCTCTCTCTTGTGGTCAATAGCATCTTTCATTATGAATCCTTTGAAATTGTCTTGGATCATTATCTTGATCAGAGTAGCTAAATATTTCACAGTTGATCATTCTTATGACATTGTTACTGTGTACAATGTTCTCCTGGTAATGCTCACTCACTTGGCATCAATTCATGGAAGTCTTCCCAGGTTTTTCTGAAATCACCCTGCTCATCATTTCTTATACCACAATAGTAATCCATCACAACCATATACTACTATTTGTCCAGTCATTCTCTAGTTGATGGGCATCCCCTTGATTTCTAATTCTTTGTTACCACAAAAAGACTCTCTAAATACTTTTGCACCAATAGGTTCTTTTCGCTTCTCTTTTATTTCTTTCACACACAAACCTAGTAGTGATGTTCTTAGGTCAAAAGGTCAACTGGGACAGTTTTATAGCACATTGGGCATACATCTACTCTTTGATAAAAACCATCCCCTATGCCTGAAATGCCCTCTCTCCTCTTGGGCAACCTTTAAAGCCAATTCAAATGCCATATCCTCAAAATATATTCCCAATTGCTCCCACCAAATAATTATTTTTTTATACTTTGACCTCATAAAATACCTTTCTTGTATCTGTTTAAGCCATTTATCAAGTAATAATGTGTATTATAGTAATACTAGGTTAAGTGATCATAAAGAAACTCTTATCTATACTTTATATCTTCCCCAGAAATCTTTCTAGGCCACCTCATTTAGAAATAAAACAGAATCTTTGGATCTGAAAAGAACATCAAAGGCCATCTTTCTAATATAATTCACACCTGAGAAAGGATCTCCCCTGCAATATATCCAACAAGTAATCATCCAGCCTTTGTTGGAAGCACTCTCATGAAGGGAAAATCCATGACTTTCCAAAGAAGTTCATTCTTCTTTTGGAAAACACTAATTGTTAGGAAGTTTTTCATTATATCAAGTTCAATCTGCCTCTTTGAGCTTCCATTTGTTACTACTAATTCTGCCTTCTGGAATTGTGAGAAGGGAATTCACCTTGCTTTGTTTTAATTTAATCAATCAGGGACCTGGAGGTCCTTTACCATTGAGATGTGCAGGGATACACATACCCACAGTGAAAGGAAATTGAAACCAAAGATCCCACAAGTACTGGCCCCCTGGGCAGTGCCAGACAAATTAAGGAACTAGGATTGGTTCCTGAAGATGTGAAGTGGGAGAACTAGTGGGTGGAGAAAACTTCTTATAAAGATGAGACCAGGGGTCTGGAAGACATTGGAATTCTGAATCTGGCATTAGTGACTCTTGCTGAAGGAACACTCCTGCTGAAGAGACTCTCACATACTTCTAGCTGGAGATTAGAACCTGAAGGCTGACTCTTGCCTCCTTCTGGCTGGATATTGGACCCCTGTTGGTGACATGTTTCATTTCATCAGAATGACACATAGTGTGGTAGGCTAGGCAACTCTCTACCTCTTTCCTACATTTCCCTCTCATTACTATCTCTACTTTGATGTAATAAAGCTACTAACAGCCTCATTATTTAATTTTTAATTGTTATAGAATGAAGCCTGAAAAGTCCTAATTGCTTTTCCACCAAACTACCATGCAAAAGACAGAGATATCATCTTCTCTAAAAGATCTCCAGGCAGAACCAATATGGTGGCTTGGGAGCACCAAAAGTTCAAATTCTCTCCAACAATCCTTCCATACAAATAGTTAAAATGCACTTCAAAGAAAACAGAAATCCAAATCCAAGATGAAGAAACAGTCATAGAACTCTCCTGCAGAACACAACTTAAAAGGTAGGCACCAAGAGTCTATTTTTGTGGGATAAGGGAGAGATGGGCTGACTGAACACCCTCCCCCACCCACCCAACTAAGACCTGCAATAAGACAGGGCTGGCTGTGTGTGCCCCAGGTAGAGGCTGCAATTGCAAAGGAATGCCTCTCTCTCTCTCTCTCTCTCTCTCTCTCTCTCTCTCTCTCTCTCTCTCTCTCTCTCTCTCTCTCTCTCTCTCTCTCTCTCTCTCTCTATCTCTCTCTCTCTCTCTCACACACACACACACACACATACACACACACACACACACACACACACACACACACACACACACACACACAAGATCCAGGACTCTGACAACAGCTGACTGGGAGGAACTTGGGGGGCGCAGCTGGCTAGACACTCTCTGCCTGATGGCTACAGTAAAGAATTTGCCACTGGGAAGGCTATCTCAGTAAGTTAGTTCAACCAATTGAATCCAGTATACCAGTAGAGGTTTGAGAAAAGAGAAGATTAGGCCTCAGGGCATAGTAGCTCAAACTCTCTGGTTCAGTAAATCAACAGAGGGGCAAGTTTATAGTCCAGAGGGCAGGAAAAATAAATAAAATTTTAAAAGTAAATAAAATGAGTAAAGAAGAAGATTTTTAAAAAGTAACATCTGAAAGCTTCTATGGGGGGTAAGGGCCAAAGAATAGAACCATTGTAGAAGGATGAGATGCAGAGAACATCAAGCAAAGTCTCAAAAAAAAAACACAGGAAATTGGACACAGGCTCTGGAGTAGGAGTTCAAAATGGAATTTAAAAATCAAATAAGGCAAGTTGAAGAAAAATTACAAAAGGAAAATAGTAACCTAAAAAGCAAAATAGATCATCTGGGAACAGAGGCACAGGCATTGAAAGCCAGAACTGACCTGCTGAAAAATGAGGTAAAAAAATCAGAAGAGAAGAATGATTTGAAAAGAAAAATGGACCAAAAGGAAAAGGAGAATCAAAAGGTTGTGGAAGAAATTCAGTCTTTAAAAATTATAATTGAGCAATTTGAAGCTAATGCCTTCATGAGACACCAAGAAATAATAAACCAAAATCAAAAGAATGAAAAAAATAGAAGAAAATATGAGATACCTCATTGAAAAAACAACTGACCTGGAAAATAGATCCAGGGGAGACAATTTAAGAATTATTGGAATACCTGAAAGTCATGACCCCCCCCCAAAAAAGCCTAGACATCATACTACAGAAAATTATCCAAGAAAACTGCCTTGATATTCTTGAACAAGAGGTAAAATAGAGATTGAAAAAATCCACAGATCACCTCCTGCATTAAACCCCCAAATGACAACTCCAAGGAATGTTATAGCTAAGTTTAAGAACTCCCAGACCAAGAAAAAAATACCACAAGCAACTAGAAAGAAACAATTCAGATATCATAAAGCCCCAGTCAAACTTACACAAGATCTAGAAGCATCCATACTGAAGAACCAGAAAGTATGGAATACAATACTCCAGAAGGCAAGGGAACTGGGTCTGCAACCAAGAATCAACTACCCAGCAAAACTGATTATATTCTTTCAGGGTAAAGTATGGTCATTTAATAAAATAGAAGATTTCCAAGCATTCCTGAAAAAAATGCTAGCCTTAAGCAGCAAATTTGATGCCCAAATACATAATTAAAGAAAGGCATAAAAAGGTATATAAGAAAGCAGAAAAAAATAAGGGTTTCAATAAGGTCTAATGGCATGTATTCCCATATGAAAAAATGATATCTATAACTCTTAAAAATTGCTATCATTGGGGGCAGCTGGGTAGCTCAGTGGATTGAGAGCCAGGCCTAGAGATGGGAGTTCCTAGGTTCAAATCTGGCCTCAGACATTTCCCAGCTGTGTGACCCTGGGCAAGTCACTTGACCCCCATTGTGTAGCTCTTACCACTCTTCTGCCTTGGAGCCAATACACAGTATTGAGTCCAAGAAGGAAGGTAAGGGTTTAAAAAAATTTGTCTCTTTAGGTACATTTTTTCACTTTTACTCTTTTCACCTCATTGTAAATAAAGCTGCTAAAAGTCATTTTGACTTATACTATATTTTAAATTCGGCAACCACAATGTTATTTTATAACTATCATATTTAGCATAAAACCTAAATTTAAACTCTTATAATGTTTAGGATGGTATGTTAAAAAAAATATGAAAAACTAGGGGTGAAAAGAGGATAACATTAAGAGAAATGGGGAAAGAAGTAAAATGGGGTAAAATATAAAGAAGCACATGGCAGGGAGGGGAGAAGACCAATAAAATGGAAGGGAGGAAGAAGTTGGTGACAGGTAATACTTAAACCTCACTCTCACTGGAATTGGCTCAGAGAGGGAAGAATAGGCAGTTCTATTGGGGTATAGAATTGTTTCTTACCTTATAGAGAAGTAGAAGGGTAATAAGAAACAGGAAGGGAGGGGAGTAATACAAGGGAGGGAGAGGTTGAGGTGCATCCAAAAGGCTCTATAGCAGGGGTCCCCAAACTTTTTACACAGGGGATCAGTTCACTGTCCCTCAAACTGTTGGAGGGATGGACTATAAAAAGTTATGAACAAATCCCTATGCACACTACTGGAGGTGGTGCTGGGCCTGTGACACTGTATACCACTGTCTGGAATAGTGGAGGCTGCAGCGCTGGCTGTGATGGGCCTATCACCCCTTGCACAGACCCATCACTGCCACCACTATACCAGGCAGCAGTATACACAGTGCGGAATCCCCTCCCCCATTTTGCCACTCACCATGCTGATGTCTTCCATTGTGCAGTCACATAATCCTTTGCGCAGCACCTCATTCTCATTCAGTTCCTCTCAGAACAAGGCACCAAGCAAATGATTATGTCACTGGAAGTAGTACTGTATGTAAGGGACGCTGGACTTTGAGGTGCCACCACATACAGTGCTCCTCTCACTGACCACCATGGAAGTGCCGTGGGGGCCAGATACATGGCCTCAGAGGGCTGCATGTGGCCTGCAGGCAATAGTTTGGGGACCCCTGCCCTATAGTAAGGAGAATAAGAAGTGAGATGGTGGGAAGATGAGTAATATAAGGAAGGGGAAAGGGGGGATACTCTCTAAAAGTAAAACACTGAAGGGGAGGATAAGAGGGAAAGGAGAAAGGTTAGGATCAGAAGAGTATGTCAAAATGGAATGGAATACACAGACAGTAATCATAACTGTGAATATGAATGGGATGAACTCATTCATAAAACAGAAATGGATAGCAGAATGGAGTAAAAAGCAGAATCCTACCATATGTTGTCTACAAGAAATACACCTGAGGCAGGTAGACACACACAGTAGATGTCAGGAACAATTTTATTTCAGCCTGAGGAAAAATTCCAAACAATTAAAGCGAAACAAATATGATTCTGATACCTAAATCAGGGAGAGATAAAACAAATGAAGAAAGTTATAGATGACTATACCTATTGAATACTCAAAATATTTAACTGAATCTGTTATGTCAATCATTATGTCAAAAGGGGATCCTTTTGAGAGAACTGTGGGAACTGACGGAACCAAACTCATTCCATCTTATAACTCAATTCTACATCTAACTCAGTTCTCTTTCTATTCAATTATGGGTCTAGTCTACTTTTTCTCTTGAGAGAAAACTTTATTCAATTCTTAGAAATGTAAGAAAACTTTATTGAATTGTTTGAATCTAGCTCTGTGAGGTTGGGAAGCTGGACCACCTCTACCTGTTGCTTAGATATCCTTAATTAAGAACTTAAGTTATGCTAGTAACCTAATAATAACACAGTCAGATCCAAAGATTAATGCAAGGAGTTTTCTCACAATTATACATCTCAATCAACTCATGTGTTTTAGCTAAAAATTGATCCCACACTTGTTAGTTATCTTTTCCTTATTCCTTTAATGTCAAATGAGCTGAAGATGGAAATGACAAACCATTCCAGTATCTTTGCCAAGAAAATCCAAAATGGGGTCAAAAAGAGTTGGATACAAATAAAATAACAGCAATATAAGAAGTTTGGGACACTGGTGTGGAGGCCTGTCTAGAGACCACACAACCAACAGCAACAATAGTGACCACAGCAGCAATTAAAAGTTTACACAGACAGAGGGCATGAATATAAATCAATTAAGTTGGAATGACCTCAAAGAAATGAAGAGGGGAGTGCTCAAATAAAAGAGGTACACAAGAAAAAGCATTTACAATGGAGGGGAAAATAAAGGCATTAGGGGGCAATGCTTGAACCTCCGTTGCTGGAATTGGTTTGAAGAGGGATGAATACATGCAGGCATACACACTCTCCGTTGTGTATAGAAATGTAATGTGAACGAGGGCAGTGGTGGTTGGGTGGGGAGAGGGAAGAGAGGGAGAGAAAGTGAGAGAGAAAAAGAAAAAAATGGAATGGAGAGAAATACACAGTAATCATAACTATGAATGTGAACAGGATGAGCTCACCCATAAAATGAAGAAAACAGAATAAATTAGAAACTAGAATCCAACAATATGTTTTTTACAAGAGACATAAGTGAAACAGAAAAAGAGTTAAAGTGCTGGAGCAAAATCTAACATGCTACGCAGGGATAGCAATCTTGATCTCAGACAAGGCAAAATCAGACCTAATTAAAAGATATAAACAAGGAAACTACATTATGAAAGAAGGTACCACAAACAAGGAATTGTTTTTTTGAAAACATGGCTAATATGGACATATGTTTTATATGATTGTCATATGCTTAACTGATATACGGCATGCCTTTTCAGGGGGCGAGGGAAGAGGTGAGAGGGAATCTGGAGCTCAAAATTCCAAAAGAATTAAAATTAAATAATAATTAAATTATATTAGTTATTATCAAAGTTAAAAATAAATAATAAATTAAAATGTTTTAACAAAATAATACTCAATAGAACAGGATTAAATACTGATAACTAAAGGATTCAAATTAAGGGTACTTATAGCTGTGACATTTTGTCACTATTTTATATTCAATTGATTGCTTATCTGAGAATATTATGGGTCTACCTATATTCCTATTAGTAAAAATCTGATAGAAAAATAAAAAAGGGGGTAAAGTGACTTGCCTGTAGTTAGACAGTTAGTGTCTGAAACTAGATTTGAACTCGGGTGTTCATGACTCTAGGTCCAACACTATCCATTACACCACTTCTCAAATGCTTTACCCCAACCTATTGTTAGTTGCTGCTCCAAAATATGATTTGAGTTGTTATTTTAAGATTGTTTAGAAAGCAATATTGGGAAAGTTTAGCTGAGTGACTGCCCCTAATCCACCATGTTGGCTCTCTCCTGTTCAGTATTTTTTAATGATTACCTGAATGAAGAAACTAAAAACTAAGTTCAATCATATTTGTAACAAGTACTAAAAGAGACCTCTCTGTTAAGAGTCTTTTAGTGCTTCATTTTATAGCAGAGATGGGTCTAGGTTCTCAAAGATTAAGGAAACCATGAATAAGTTCTGGCAGGTTCTATTAAGCTAGAAAGGGTTTGTGTGGACTTCATTTGCCTGTAGATCAGCCTAGTTTAATTCACAGAGATGAGATGAATCACATGGCTGTGTTTTCTTCCATAAAGTATCTACCCCAAGGAACCACAGATCCTTTAAGAAATAATACTAGAAAATGTTCCATCCCCTTCTCTCTGTTCATGTAGCCATATACAACTCCAGCTGAGGTTCATGGGACTATTGCAGGAGCTTCCTAATTGTGTCTCTCCTCTCCAATCCATCCTTAAGACCCTTGCCCAAATGACCTTAAAGTCTAATTTTGTTATTCCTTGTTCAGAATCCTTCATTGGATCCCTGTTGCCCCTAGTATAAAATACAAGTTCCTCAACATTGTGTTTAAAGCTCTCCATAATCTGGTTTCAGCTTTTCTATTTATTCCTTGTACTCAATATTCCTTCTTCTATTTCTGTGTATGGGGTGCTCAGGAAGGAGTAATATCTTTGGTATGGAGGGCTTGTCGTGCCCTCCTAGGGCAGCTCTCCAGCCTCTGACCCCCACCTGACACCCAGCTCTCACTTGTGGCTCCCAGTAGCTGCTAGCATGCAGCAGTGGTCACACCCCGGACAAAGGCTTCAACAGGCCAGCTAAACCTTGTGAGGGTAGCCATCGGGTTGTCGACCCCTGGTGAACCAGGGCTTTGCTCACCCAGCATGTGAAGACTGTTTCGGCAGAACAGGCAGAAGAAACCAACAAGAAGGTTCAGCGGCTTAGAGGGCGACGCAGCAAGGCACTGTGGAGTGCTTAGGGCGTGTTAGAGCACAAAAGACAACATGGCCATCCAATGCAGCTGAGGAAGTCTCCAGATGTAACGACTTTTCGTGCCACTGGACCCAGGCTTCCAATGCCGAGAGAGTGGGACTGTCTCTGTGTATCAACTTTTCCACTCAAATCTTCATGCATAAGTGTCTTTGTGCACAAAAACACACAAAGACAATAGTCATCCTCGGTTACCGAGAGACTACTACTACTACTACTACTACTACTACTACTACTACTACTACTACTACTACTACTATTCCTTTAATTGAATGTAGACACTTAGGGGTGGAGTAAAACATCTTTTTTTCTGATTTCAGGGAACTATACTCCTTCACTTTGCTCTTCCTAACTCAGAAAACCTCTAATTTTTCCTCTATTTAGAAATCAGATTACCTAATCTTGTTTTATGGTTTATCTCCTACTAATTGTTTCCTTTTAATGTGTAAAATTCTGTCTACCCCTGTATTCAGGATCCAGTGCCAAGCTGAGGAGTTCTGGTCCCAATCTGTTGTGCAATTAGCACTTATAAATCAATATGTTTGGAAGTTCAAACCTTTGTTTCCTTGATTATTTCAGATTTCACCCATCACATCACCAATAATAAGGATGATAATGCATCTATGCTTTCCCATCTTGTGTGATCCTTGTTCATATTTTCCCCAAACATTCCTCATTGATTATATGCTATAGCTTGTTTACACACATCATGCACCTGTCCATAGTCTTCTATGTAATATTAATTTTTAATTCTTCCGAGGCAAGACTTCTTTCTGTATTCTCCATTTATCAACATAGAAAAATATTAGTATCAAAAATATAGACCTTTTCTCTTATGTGAAGCTTGGAGTCAGAAAGAAGCTTTGCATTCCCCAAAAGTCTGATCTCCTTCCTGTCCAACTCTGGGCCCAATTAATTGTCTAGTTATTTTACCAGTTCACACATATACATGCTTTTGGACAAGCTTAATGTTGAAATCTAGGCAATAAACATTCTTCATTCAATAGGTCTTCCTTGGATGAATGGACAGTCCAAACTTCTTTGAGTAATTTAGATCATATCCAGGGGCTTTGCTTTGTTCAGGTTTGATGCACTCATATTGCAATGGTGCTAATGATGCAACAAAGCTGTCCATGAACAGAAGCATCTAGAGGACCTTACCATCCACAGGAGCTTTTCTATGCCTGTTACCTTGTTTATAAATTTAAGGGTTTAGACCAGATGATCTAAGGTCTCTTCCAGTTCCATATATATTATTCTATAATTAATCATCTCTAAGGTCCACTGTAGTTTAAAATCCTTAGTTGACCTAATTAGTGAATACTAATACCTACGTACCCATGGAGCTTTATTCCCATCCTTGATGCATAACCTCTGTTCCTATCAGTTCCATGTCCATATTGTTCAACTTCTGACACTTCGTAGCTCTTTCATCTTGGCCAAATCATTCTACTTTTCTGGGCCTCAGTTTGCGCATATGTAAGGCTCAGTTAATTCACCTCTAAGGCCTCTTAGATCTATGGTCTAAATATCTGGCCTTACATACTCACACACCTATCCACCCTAAAATCAACTTTATTTCCCATCTTTTCTAAAACACATTTAATTCTGTATGATCCATCTTGTTGTTTTAATTGTATCTACAATGCAGATTCCCATTGTTCTTATATGACTACCATTTTCTGTGATTGCCTCCAATCTCTCTTCACTGATTCAAATCTTACCCATTGGGAGCTCTTGGGTCTCAGATTCCCTGGTAGCATGACAAGGGTGATTCTCAGAATCAGAGTCATTATGTAGTTCATCCTGAGCTTTCTCTGAAGAGTTTGGTCATAACAGCCTTCCTAGAATATTGCCCACTTGCTGCCCAGAAATGATATCAACTCTTGTCACATACAAATTGAGATAGTTCTTTTATTTTCTTTCCTCAGCATTCATTCCCCCCTCCCTCAAAGAGAGACAAAGACACATCCATATCATAGAAATTTCTCCCTAGGTAGTATAGGGATTGTAAAAGTACTCCTAAATACTGATTTAAGAGATAGAGAATCAGTTTGAAATACTGCCTCTGGAACTTACAACCTGTGTAAATTTAGATAAATCATTTAAACTCTATTTAAGCCTGTTCTCTTATCTGTAAAATAAAGGTGTTCGATTTGGATTAAACAGTTTCTGGGGTCCTTTCTGTTTCCTTTATAAGGCTCAAAGACTCTCCTGGTCATATTCAGATTTAGAATAAAATCGGACAACATAGTTAAATAGATTTGCACCTATGATAGCTCATCCTGATCCTCAAATAGCAGGAAACAAAGCTAATCGTTCCTCAACTTAGTTTTAGTGCTGCCAGTTTCATAAACTTTTGGTGCTGTCCACAGTTTCAGTGCTGAACTACCAATATATACTTTCAGTTTCCTCTACTGCTGGTCAAAGTTATGATTGATTCTTGGACAGCAACATCCTCTCTTCTAAAAAACATTTTTCTCACTGGAAGGCAGATTGTGATTTAGTCTTCTTATCAGAACTTAAAGAATGTTGGCTTGATCCCATAAGGGCATGAATTTCCTTCTGGTTTGGGGGAGGGAGGTTGGCAAGTAGTATGATTGCTAGATAATAGTGCTATTGTTTTCTTCTAGGACCTGCCACTTCACTTCTCTGAGCCTCCATGTCCCAACACTAAAATGGAGGCTTGACTAGATGACTTCATAGGTCCCTTCAGTGAAGGGTAATCAATGGTGGTGATTGATGAAGGACAAAAAGGAATGGCATCTTAGTGGAGGTGACATTTGAATTGGACTTTAAATGAAGGCATAAATTGTGTAGGAAAAAGAGGGCAGAAGGAAATTCTGTGTATTGGCAAAGGCCAACAGCATTAGCCAAATCATGAAGGTCAAGATAGCATTAGGATGAATAGACTGAATCCTTTAGCTGAAGCATCCTTTGGCCTGCTTTCTCTATAGCAGTTTCATTGTAATCCACTTATCTACTCCTACAGTCCATCAACAAACATTCATTAAACATCTACTCTGTCAGGGACTATGCTAAACACTGAGAATAGAAAAAACAAACAAAAGACAGTCCTGCTCTCAAGCATCTTACAATCTAATGACCTCTGTAGGGTCCCATGTGTGATCCCTATGATCATCTGGGTCCAACAAGCATACTGCTGCCTGAACTGCATGTGAGAAATTGACTGGACTTTGAGGACATGGTGGCACACATCTATATCATACATTTCAGATTCAACAGTTTTCCCCATCAATAATAATAATAATATCTGTGTAGTGCTTGGCTTACAAATATCTCATTTGATCCACATACAAAAGTAGATGCCATCATTACCCTCATTTTACAGATAGGAAATTGAGACAAAGGTTAAGTGATTTGCCCAGGATCACACAGATAGTTAAGTGTCTGGGGCCAGATCTGAACTCAGATCTTCCTGATTCCAGGTCCAGTGCTCTGTTTCTGCTTTGTTCCATAAGCAGGGTTGGGGGACTAGGTCTGGAGACTCGGGTAGATAGTAGTCCAGTTCCTTCTCCTGGAGATCTTGAGCTGAGGACAAAGTGCCCGGGATTAGGCATTTGAGCAAAGAGCCTCTCCTAATCCCTCCCATTCTGTATGCTCCTAAACTGGTGAGCACTACCCAGTTTCCTAGGAATCTGAAAAGACCTTCTGCTTCGAGTCCATGGCTATAAATTTGTCAGTTTTTTTCCTACTACAGAAACCTGATATAAAAAATGTTGTATATATAGATGTTCTTCCTCTATAGTCTCTGTGAGATATAGACTTCAATTTTCCTCATGTTTACATTTGTAATAATATTTGAACAGTGTTTTTCTCATAGCAGGTAATTAATAATAGTTAAGTTGAATCAAATAGCAGTGTTGGTGGGAAGAAGATAAAGGGATCAGAGCTGTCCTTGCAATCTAAAATGAAATAATTAGGAGGGCCCTCTACCTCTCAGTCTTTGATCCCATGATCCTAAAACATTAGTTAAGAGGTGAAAGGGCCTGATACAGAACAATCAGTCCAAAAAAGTCAGGGGAAACTCCCCTTGCCGGGGGAGAGGCACAGGAGAAGTGGGGACTGAGAGAATTCCAAGAAAGTAAAATCTGCCAACCCTTCAGGACCTCTCTTTCCTTTGGATACCCTTCACCCAGACTCAGTCTCTCTGGTTTGACTCCACATCCTTTGTCCCACAGGCTTCCCAAGCAATGCTCAAAAACAGTCCCTACATAGCCCCTCCCTCAAAGGTTTAAGGGAGGAATTAGGAAAGGCTAGGGAATGAGTTTACAAACCAGGTGGGTTATAGAAGACTAATTCAAGAAACCTACAGAAAACAATTTTATGCAAACCTTTCCTCATCAAGCATCTCCAAAATACACCTGCCAAGTATTTATATAGGCTTCACTTAGACCTCCAGTGATAAGAAGCTTATTGCTTCCTGAAGAAATCCCATTGCACTTTAAGACAGCTTTAACAGTTAGAAAGTTTTTCCTTTACATGGAACCACAAGCTGCCTCTTTGTAATTTTTATCCACTGCTTTTATAGCTTCCCTCTGGGTACAAGTAGGACCTGTCTGTTCCCTTTCACATGTCAGCACTTCAGATATTTTAAGACAGTGATTATCTGCCACCTACAAATCTTTTCTTCTTCTGGTTAAAAGTTCATTCATGTCAATCAATCATTCAACAAGCATTTATTAAATGTAGGCCTAATGTATGCTAGGCTCTATACGAGGTGCTGGGTATACAAAGAAAAATGTTAAATAGTCCCTGACTTAAAAGAGCCTACATTCCATCAGAGGAAACAATGTGAACACATATATGTATATAAAAGTTAGTTATATGCAAAACAGAGAGCAAGGTGATTTCAGGACACAATTGGAGGATCAATTGCACTTGACTTGAGTCTTGAAGGAATCTCGGAGTGCCAACGGGATGAGGTAAGCAAAGAGGCATTCCAGGAATGAGGGACATCCAGTGCCAACACAGGAAAAAGTATGTCTGTAGTTCTAGCCATGCGGCTGGATGAGAGCTGTTTAGATTGAGCATCTTATCCTAAAGCAGGAATTCTTAACCTTTTCTATGCCTTAGATTCCTTTCACACTCTGGTGAAGACTATGATCCTTCTCAAAATCATGTTTTTAAATGCATGAAATAAATATAGGATTCAAAAGGAAATCAGTCATGAGTAATTAAGGACATAATTGTATCAAGTAGCTGCCCCCAGTTAATAACCATTATTTAAAAAGAAATCAATTATATGATTTGATAGCATAATATTTTTTAAAACTAGTTCACAGTCTGCAAGTTAAGAAGCCCCTTGTCCAAATGGGAAGAGGTTGGTTATGTAGACAGAAATGATTAGAACAACTAATGAGTTTATAAATTCAGGCCCTGATACCCAAGGAATCCTACCAATCTTAAATGATACCATGGTTGGCATATTCAGAGGGAGCTGAGGTCTACTTACCATAGAGCCCAGAACACTACTAATATGCTAAAATCATCTTGCTATCCATTTTACATTTGTTAAAGGTCCCACCTCCCTTTGTGTACCTCAGTATAAAATCACATAGATCCTAACAACCTTGGGCCACTCCAAATATGCAATGTAATCTAGATTGACATGATTGCTTGGATTGTACATAGTTGTGACATGTGTCCCAGAACAAGATTAAATCTGAGTGGCGGAGTTGGTAATAGCACAAGATTACTTGTATACTTTTTCCATAATTGCTTGTCAATTTGAATTCAATTTTGTCTAACCCATGGTTCTCCCATCAGCAATTATAAAATTTTTTACTCAAGTGTAAGACTTTAAAATATTTATACCTATCAACTTTTATGTTACTTGATTGATGCCTTTTTCTTGTCTATTAAGATATTTTTAATCCTAAATTTGTATAGTGTTTTAGCTTTCCCTCCCAGACTGATGTCTTTTGTAAATTTGGCAAGTATACTACTTGTACCTTTGTCTAAGTCATTTATAATAGCAACTCTCCTTTGGGCACTCCATTGAAAACTGACCAACCTGACATCTCTTTGGACCCATTCATGACCACTCTTTGAGTCTAACCATTTAACTAGTTCTTAATTCATCTAGCTGTATTTCTCCTTATTTTCCACAAATAGCATGAGAGATTGTACTGTTATTCTAAAATCTAAGCAAAGGATACCTTTGACATTTATCTATTCTAGTAACTTTCTCAAAAAAGAAAATGAAGCTGGTCTGACATAGCCTGTTGTTGATGAAAACATCAACAATCTTCCTTATGATCAGTGCTTTCTTTTCTTTTTCTTTCTAATAAAAACCCTTACTTTCTATCTTAATAGCAACTCTTAAGACAGAAAGGCAAGGGCTAGTCAAACAAGGTTAAATAATTTGTCCAGGGTCATACTGCTAAGAAGTGTCTGACCAGTGTTGAACCCAGGTCCCCCCCAACTCCAGGTCTGATGTTTTATCCACTGTGCCATCTAGTTGTCCCCAAGCTTTCTTTTCTAGATGTTCACTCACCCTCACTATAGTATTTCCAGAATTTGGCCAAGAATTAGTCAAGTTAACCAGCTTTTTGGAAACTGGACTATTGGCCTTCTTCAACTCTGTGGTGCCTCTCCCATTCCACACAATCTCCCAGAGATCCCTGACAATCCACAATCTCATGGACCAGTTCTGAAGGTACTCCAGGACATAGTTCATCTGGACCAAATAATTTGGACTCATCAAGGGCAACTAGATGCTCTTTTACTATCCCCTATTTACCTTAGATTTTAGCTTCCTATTGACCATTTTTGTGCTCCATCAGTAAGCATTAATTAAGTATACAAGACACTGCTAAGCACTGGGGATGCAAAAGGAGAGACGTTCCAAGTTAGCATATCTTTGGGTCCATTAATGAGGCAGAGTAAGGGGAGAAAGGAAGGAGCTGTTCAGCTAGATATAGCTGGATATTCCTTCCTCTTCTCTTTCCTTGGAGGCTCCTAGGACTATCCAGAACATTTCTGTTCAAAGAGGGGACATCTGGCTTTCGTTGATCTCAGAAGATCAGTTCAGCCCCAAACCATGCAGATCCCTGTGCTAGCTGCTGATAGAGGCCCCCTCCACCTAGAAGTAGCCACAGGGTGCATGATCAGTGAGCACCTTGACCAAGGAAGCCTAAGGAGGACAAAAGATTACCAGTGATCAGAGACAGCCAACCATAGAGCTCTGACTGAGGGACATTGGAATCTGATAGCACTCAGCCCAGATACACCAAGGACCCCACAACAGTAAGATGAGGTGAGCAACCCTGAAAAGGACTTATAAAACTCTCTCACCAGCGGTGCTAGTCTTCCATGAATACCCCATATACCCCTGAGAGAAAGTGCTAGAAGAAAGAATCCAGTGTCTTCAGGGAAAGGTCAGTTTTCTGTGAGTGCTTCTTATAGATGGAAGAAACATGAGAAGAGATCAAATATTAAGGGTGACTAATTAAAAATAGGATTCCACAGGCCACAATGTCAGGGAAAAGGGTAGAGTTGGATAGACTGGGGGAGCAATAACACATACATGTTGTAAGGAGTTTTGGACAAGTAAAGAGAGCTATAGTGTAGAGGCAGCTAGGTGGTTCAGTAGACTAAAATCCAGGCCTAGAGACAGGGGGCCAGGGTTCAAATCTGGCCTCAGAGATTTACTAGCTGTGATCCTAAGCAAGTCATTTAACTCCCATTGCCTAGTCTTTACCACTCTTCTGTCTTGGTACAAATATATAATATTGATTCTAAGACAGAAGATAAGGGTTTAAAAAGAAGAGCTATATTCTAAAGAGCCTTAATCATATAACAGAATATCGCAAAGATACAGGAATGTGAAAATTCTAGAAATCCCAGGGAATCATAGGGTGGTGGATAAGCATGCCCCTTCGGGTAGCGATGTTAATGTTGAGTTGATAAGTATTCTTGAAGCAAGAGGTAGTAACCAAGAGATAGAAGGAGGGGGAGAGAAGGGCTAATGAGTAATGGCAAAATAGATGTCAATATGTCCAATCTAGTGGCTAAACCCTGGTGGAGTAATTCAGTGGAAGGAAGCTTACCAAGTGTCAATGAGATGGAATGGTCCTGAGATCTTTTTTGAGGTCTTTTTCAACTTAAACATTCTATCAATTACAATTAGCACCAAATAAACAAGGTCTTATTCCATGGGGCGAGATTCCTTGGCTTCCTCCCAGACTTATCACTGTGCCCACATCTTTCCTTATGTTTTTTTGACCAGTCAACTACCACCTAAGTGCCAATTTCCATGAAAGGCCAACCCCTTCTTCCAATGTCAATTGGACTATCCTGTACTCTATGTCCTTCCCCCCAAATCCAACTTCATTGCAATTTTAAAATATTTTTAGCTCTAACTTTACTTCTTTGCAAGTTCCCTTACAAATCTAAATCTTACCTCTCCAGACCCCATCATTTCCCCCTAGGATATTGCTAGCCATAATTGTGTTTTGGTATCTCTTCCAAGGCTGATTCCTACCTCCCTTAGACACCAGAAGCTAACTTTCTGACCTAACCCTTTGTGGTGGAGGGAGGACAGGACAGGAGAAATAGAGGAGAGAATAGAAGGCTTCAGACACTTTTTGAGTTCTGCTTGTGGAAATTGCAAGAAATAATAAAGGATCTAATATCATACCTCATCTAGTCAATGCTTCTATACTCATCTTGCTCCATTCATCAGGATAGGGTGATGTGTGTAAGCTTCTAAAGCTTCAGAAAGGTCCCTGTTAGAGTTTCAAATCAAAGTCAAATTTTAAGCTTTTAGGGATTTTGGTGCCAAAATGAATGAACCTCCAGTCTCCCTTGGTTAAAAAAAATAAATGTTGCCCATACCTCTTCTAGATATATGTGGGTACATGTTCTTGAGGACAGGAACTGTTCTGTTTTTGGTTCTATGTTCCCAGTGCCCAGCACAGAGCCTGGTATTCAGTGCTTAATAAGTGATGAATGTTGATTCCATAATCAACAAACATTTATATTAAGTATCTACTATGTGCCAGAAGTTGTGCTCCCCAACATCAATGAACAATGTCTAGATTAACAGGATAGAGAGAAGGAAAGGAAGGAAGAAGGGAAGGAGAGAGAGGAGAGACAGACAGACAGACAGAAAGGCAGGAGTGGTAAAGGAAAAGGAAAAAAATCATCTTACATTTTTTGTAATTTCTGAATATGTTCCAGATCATATTTAGAACTCATAGGAAACAAAGTTTCCTAGTGATCCAGTGGGATTGTGAGGACATGTATTAGAAGAAAGCAAAAAGGGTTTGGAGCTCTGTTTGGCTCCTGATGATCTCTAAGGAAAAACTATACTGCCAAAGCAATGAGAAAGAACATAAGATGTCTTTAAGGATTAAGTAATTAGAGACAGGTGCAAATGAGCTTTTAATTTTTAAAAATTGTTCCCTAAAGAGCATTTCATGGATTTGTTGATCACCCAGGTGAAAAAGTCAATGTCAATGGAGGTGAAGATGAATAAGCTATGGAAGAAAGCATGTTTTTCTGACCCACAGAGTTCTCTGGAGAATATCTTAGACAGAAAGACTATAAAGAGGATGATATGAGCAATGATCTTTGGGAATCCAAGCAGGTGGCACAAGGGCCTCACACTTACCTATTTCAAACTTGCTCTTATCACTTCCCCAGGAGTGTCTCCTCGAGAGATGGAATCCAGGGAATGGAGTTAAGGAATTGGAGGCTGCACAAGAAGTTTCAATAATAAGCTGACAAAACTTTAGAACAAAGGCTAACAAGAGCATAGTTTAATAGGGAGGAGGGATTTAGAGCATCTGGAAGTGGAAGAATTATATCAACTTGGAATTTTGAGTTGATTTAAAGTCCCTGAAAAATCAAATGTGTCCATTGGGAGCCCAGATGGGAATTGCTCTTTATCCCTTTTCAGGTGAAGTTAAGGATTTTGAACACTTGATTGGCTCCAAAAACAAATTCTCTCTATAACCCAGTTCCTATATGCTGAACAGCAAGGGAGGCTGTGAGTTTGTTTTGAGAGATGGATATCATGCAGCCTCTCCACAACCTATCACTCCTTATGGGCAGTCTCCTTTAGTTACAATTAGGTTATGCCTTTTGACTGGAATGCTCCTTTGCATAGTAGATAACACAAGTATTATCCTCACTTTCACAGAAGGGGAGCCCAAACTACGAGTCCAGACTTCCCGAGTCCCAGGCACAAACACCTTGTACTACATCACACTCTCTCTCCTAGGACCTCTTCAAAGGAAGCCTTTGTAAGAAATAATTTGACCCCTACCCACCTTATTTTAGTAGACCCTTGCCCATCTTAAGTCAATAATTTTATCCCTAAGATTATTTCTAATTTATTTAGGTTGGTGTGATTCTAGATGGATAGTAAATTAGTAACTTATTGTTAACAAATAATAATTGGAAGCAACTGAAGAGATTCTAAACATAAGAGTCTTTCCTCTCATAACGTTTATGCTATAAATTGTCAGCAGAGCTTGAAGGGGGCTTCCACCCAAATGTCACAAGCTTCAGTGAATAACCCCATGACATATTAAGAGCCCCTCCACACTGTATCACTTCCTCCTTATGACCCATGCCAGGCAGGCCTGAGGCTTGAATACCAAATCAGATCAGAGTAGGGCCTCTCATTAGGATGCCCTAGGCATGTTGCTAAAAATGGATGTTATGAGGATGAGTGTAAATGGGTGTAAATGATCAGGGCAGGGGGGCATTCCAAGAGTTTAGAGTCCACCAGAGAGATAACGCACTGATACCTGAACTGACCAGGCATATAAGGATGGGGCTGGGCACCTTAGAGAATAAAAGCTGTCTGGAAAAGGTGGGGTTTGCAGACTACAAGGAAGGTCTAGGATCCTATTTACTGGAAGGAGCCAGGTCCTTCTAATAAATCATTGGCTCAGAGCTCTGCTTCAGTTGTTTTGTTGCAGATTAGACAAATTTCTGGTATCACACCATATATTTTTTCCATTATAAAGACTGCTAGTCTGCACTCTTTGTGGTGGCAAACAATTGGAAAATGAGGGGATGCCCTCTGATTGGGGAATGGCTGAACAAATTGTGGTATATGTTGGTGATGGAATACTATTGTGCTCAAAGGAATAATGAACTGGAGGAATTCCATGTGAACTGGAACAACCTCCAGGAAGTGATGCAGAGTGAAAGGAGCAGAACCAGGAAAACATTGTACACAGAGACTGATACACTGTGGCACAATCTAATGTAATGGACTTCTCTACTAGCAGCAATGCAGTGATCCTGAACAAACTCGGAGGAATCTACGAGAAAGAACACTCTCCACATTTAGAGGAAAAACTGTGGGAGTAGAAACAGAAGAAAAACAACTGCTTGATCACATGGGTCAATGGGGATATAATTGGGGATGTAGACTCTAAATGATCATCCTAGTGCAAACGTCAACAACATGGAAATAGGTTCTGATCAAGGAACACATGTAAAACCCAGGAATTATGTGTTGGCTACAGGAAGGAGTGGGGGATGGTTGGGAAAGAATATGATTCTTGTAACCAAGGAATAATGTTCTAAATTGACTAATTAAATTAAAATTTTTTAATTTAAATTTAAAAAAAGACTGCTTTAGTCCCTCTCCTTCTATATCCTAAAAAATTATGAAGTCCCCACCACCACCACTCAGTTCCTAGGAGCCCTGGAATCCCCCTCTTCTCATCATCTAAGAGCTCATTTATTTCTGGAAGCCCTGAGGTTATCCAGTTCTCTACTACTAGGCCTAGTCAACATTGCCAAACCTCTTGGCCATCATTCCTCAAAAGAACTCTGATGAATTCTTTAGATAGGTCCAGGGAAACTGCTACCACAGCAAACCCTTTGGGGAAGGAATAGCAGAAAAATGAGATATTTCCCAAAGGCGGAGAATGGCTAGAGGAAAATAAATAAGGACTCAGACTCTGAACCTGCCCCTAAAGACTCCCCACCCACCCCCAACACTCAACTTCCTTTCTTAGCTTGGACTCTCCAAAGCTAGAAGCACTCTAAAAGTTTCACTCCAGCCCAGTCCAAGGGGTGCCTACAATCAGAAAATAATTTTCTTAACAAAAAAAGTCAACCACAGAACAAATAGGTATACAGGGTAGTCAGAAAAGTCTAGTACCTCTGATGTTAATACTTGCCAACCCCTTTTCTCAAGGATGTTTTCTTTCTTTAGTGTCCACCTGCCTCATAGCTTTCACCTACAGCTCCAAGAAACAGTAGCATAAATGGCATCCACACCTGGTAAATACAGTCTAAGCAGACAGGCTAAACCAGTGATGGCAAACCTTTTAGAGACTACGTGCCATGCTCTACCCCCTCCCCAGACAGGGGAAGGAGCATGCACTCCCATTGGGCTGCTGGGCAGAGAGGCAGGCAATGTGAAAAAAATATTGTCAGGCATGATGGAGCAGCTCTGCCTGAGTCCCTCTACCTTTCTAATAATGAACTTGGGAGGAGGTGGGTAGTGATGCATGTGCCCATAGAAAGCACTCTGGGTGCCATCTTTGGCACTAGAGACATAGGTTTGCCATTACTGGCAAGTTAAGGGTAACTGACAAGTCTCAAACCCATCAGTCAATTAAGGAGGTATCTACCCCAGGCATGTGAAGACTTCTCTCAGCAGAAGGGGAGGGAGAGAACAATTGGTTCCAATAGCCATGAAAATGGTGGAAGGAAGAACTGTGGAATTCTTACAGCTTGATTGGGCTTCAAAGATGCTAAGGTCATCCACTCTATCCTGGGCCATAACCAGTGATCTTGACTTTTGTCTTGCTGTTGAATTTCCAGATAACTCTGGAAGAGAGAGTGAAGCTAACAATGTTGTGCAACTCTGCCTTGTTTATATCCAATTTGTGCTCAAGTCAAAAGATATCATCAATGATGTCATTTGGTCTTCTTCAAATCTGAAGGACAAAAACCATTTGTTATATCTATTTTTCCCTTTTTCTGCTAACTTTACTCCACATAGGCTCATTAACAGATCTTCTCATGTTTCTATGAATTCTTATTTGTCATTCTTCACAGTTCAATAATATATCACATTTATATATTGCCATTTCATTTGGGCCAGGGCCCAATCAATTTTTTCTCCCAGTTCTTTGCTAATACAAAAATACAGGGAACATTTTTATAAAAAAGCAAGTCTTGGTAGTTTACCATAACTATGCCAGACACATACCTGCAACCCAGCATACCATGGTATGGAACTCCATGTATATTTGTTTGGGAGATGACCACATCCCAGGCCCAGAGTCAACTCCAAGTTATGCCATGAATGCCCACCAAGACCCTCAGGTGGCCCTACTACTAAAACCTTCTCTTGATAAGGGTAGCCCACCTGGAATTATAGAATCAAAGAATTGGAATGGACCTCAGGGGCTATTTAGCTCTACTTAAGACATTAAAGGAATCTTCACATTAAAGAAATACCCAACAAGTGATCACTTAGCCTCTTCCACAAGTACAAAGGAAAGAATACTTGCTCTGGATGGGGTCAGGGGTCTAGGGTTCAAATCTCACCTCTGATATTACTTTTATGACCTTGAATTATTTCTTCCCTGAGCATCAGCATCATCTATAAAATGAGAGGGTTGGACTAGATGACCTCTGCTATCTCTTCTACCTCTAAACAAATTATCCTATTGCTTACCACCTTTCAAGGTGTGCCATTCCACTTTTGGACAGCTCCAATTATGAGGAAGCTTTTCTTGCCATTAAGCCTATACTTGCTTCTTTGCAATCTGTCCTCTCGGGTCAAATGGAAGCAATCTAATCCTGTCTGCCCATGATAGCTATTCAAAGACTCAAGGTAGCCTCTGAGGCTTTTCTTCTCTGGCCTTGCCCAGTTCCACTTCTCTTTGATATCAAAATGCTCCAGAGGTTATCACCCAACCAAAAGCCTCTGGGCACACCTCTGAAAATATCAGGTGCAGAGGAATGGGCAGAAGAGTTGAGACTTTAGCCCGCAGAGTGGAGGTGGCAGGGCTTTGGGAGTTATAAAGCCATTATTCATTTCATTTTTGTTGTATTAGTAAATATACATTTAATCTACATGTAAAGGAGCAATCATTTCAGGTCATGAATTAGAATCTTTATAGGCTTGGGAGTATGAGCTAATCTAGTTATCATTTCAGAATTCTTGCTAGATATTTGCATATTTCCTATCCCAGACCAGTTGAGACTGAGCCTGGGCCCAAACAGTAAAAGACTAGTACGGAAGTCAGAGTCACCTCAATGCGGACAAAGGATTCAGGACCTAGCCGGGATCAAAGCCCCAGAGTTCCAGCCACAAAGGGTCTAGGGCAGGTAACTGAGGGTTTGGAGCACCATCTAGTGGCAGATGATGACACTGCACCCTAAAGTCACGTGTCATCACAGATTTCATTCAAGAGATTATAGGTAGGGTGAAATAAGCAAAATGAAAAGAACAATTCCTATAGTAACAACAATCATGGAAAGACTTAAGAACTCAGATCAATGCAATGAGAGTGATGGGTTCAAGATGCAGAAGGAAAGACATACATTTTTGGACATGACAAATGTATTGATTTATTTTATTTAATGGGGTTGATTTATTATAAGAACTATGTTTTCCTTTTTATAGAGAGGGGGATTGGGGAGAAGAGGGAAGGGAACAAATGTTGATCAAAAAAGAGGAAAACAAAAAGGGTCATTGGGGGATTTTTTAAGACAGAAGGAAGTTCAGAAGGGAACACAAAGAGGATGGCTTTGAAAGTAATATTAAATTTATTATATATATTTTAAAAGCAATCTGTACCTAAGAGATTCACAATTAGATGTACAATCCTTTTTATGGCCTATTTTGTACAAGGATATGATTTTTTTTGGCTGCTCATTAAATTCAGAATAAAAAAATTCTTAAACCAAAAAAAGAAAGAAACTATATGTTTTCAGTGTCTATTATGAGTAAAACACTACAGTGGAGCCCTGTGGGTCATACAAAGGTAAACAAGATAAAGTTCCTGTCATCTGGAAGTTTCCAATCTAATAAGGAAAGTAAAACAAATGCCCAAATAGCCATTTACTTTTCCAGGTAGAACATAAAAGGCAATGGGAGAAATAATAGGAAAGACACACAGGGATATTCCATCCACTGAGGCCCATTGATTCTATGAAAGTAGAAATTCAGGTGAAACCTAGAGACATCTATTTTTACACTAACAAAATAAGAGACAGGGAGAGGAAGAAGGGGAGAGGGGAGAGAGGATGAGTGAGCAGGGAGGGGGGAGAGAGGGAAGAAGAAAGGAGAGGATACATAGACAGAAAGAAAGACAGACAGACAGACAGACAGACAGACCAACTCCAGGTCCAGTGCTCTATCCATTGCAACACCCAGCTGCTCTAGCCTGATAGTATTCAATAGTAAAAAATTAGTTTAGTCCACCCAATGTACATGCACCCCAGGTAAGACATGCCACCTGATAACAAAAGGGATTCTAGGAAGTCACCAAACTCTCTGGGATTCCCAGGGAGCTGGCTGCTCTTTTCCCCTTAGCTCTGCCCTTTTTGTGGGTTGTAAGATTAAAGGTCTGGTAAATGGTTTTGTCCTCTCAGAACCCAAGTCAGCTGGAAAATCCTTCCCCTTTTACAATACAGTCCTGATCCAATTCAAGTTTTTATTTATTAAAGTTATTTAAGTTATTTACAAAGGCCTAACTATATGTAACTCTTGATCACAATATGCAAAGTGAAAATGTTTTAAACCAATGTACTTTGTGAAATCACCGAGAGGACATAGGAAAGATCTTCAGTCTAATGCTCATATTTTATAGATGAGAAAACTGAGGATCAGAGATGGAAAGTCATTTGCTTATGGCCATATAGATATCCTAGTACCATTTTGGTCCTCTTTAAGTAAAAAGGATAATAATCTTAACCCTCTAATTCCAAATCTTTCCACCACACCATCTGCCTAAGCAGGATAGGTCCCTTTCACCACTTTGAGCTGGTATGAAGATCAGGTGAAGAGGAGAGAGAACTCCAACAACAGCTTCAGGTCCTACGCCTTGGCCTGAGGTCACGTTGGGACTATCCCATCCATCCAACCCACACACCCCTCCCCCCAACCAGACAGTGGCAGACACAACGCTGCTCAAGATATTAAAACCTAAATATTTATTAATATTTATTTACAGAGAAAAGGACATGTGGGAGCCAGCAGCAGAAGCCAAGGTGAGGGACACGACTGACAGACAGATGGATGGACAGATGGACAGACAGACAGAGAGACAGACAGACCGACCAGGAAGGCAGACAAAGCTGACTGGCGCTGGAGAGGACACAGACACGATTGGAAGGGACAGGATTTATGTTGCATACTTTAACTACAGCGATTGTAAGACTGGGTCTACTTACAGGGCAGAAACACTAGAGGCGGGGTGTGGGGGATAGGGCACAGAGGTCACAAGAGTCCTTGCCTCCTCAGAGAGGTTCCCCACCTCCTCCCCCCACCTCCCCAGAAGGCATCCATCTGCCTCAGCCCACCACCCCCCCTACCAACCCGTTCTCAGGTAGGGGAGAGCAGGGCCAAGAAGAGATAGAGGGAAGATTGGAGGGTGGCTCAGATGATGCTGGTGGGAGCAAAGACAGGGCCCACACACAGAGTGTCTGCGATCTCCCAGCCACAGGACAGGGGTTTACACATGTCCTCTGTGTCCTCTTCTGGAGGCAGAAGCCTGCCTCGAACTGCTTCCCTGTAGACAGATAAGAGAGGTGCAATAACAGCAATAACAATAGCTAACATTTCTAGATTTCTTTAAGGCTTACAAATATCTTCATTTGATCCCCACTAACAGCCCGGTGAGATAAGTACTATTATTATCTAGATTTTACAGATAAGGAAACTGAGTCTTGGAGTAGTCAACATGGAATCTAGAAACCCCAAACTTGTAGCCTAGTAAGATCTGATGAACCCCAAGTTTTAGGACTAGCTTGTAAGTTGGAAACCCCAAAGCTTATACTTGTTCCCTGCTCCTGTGAGAATCCACCCTGAAGGAAATCTCAGGTTAGCAGTTTCAGACTGAATAATGGACCCTCAGAACCTTCAGCTTTTGAGACTGAGTACTGCCTACAGCGCTAAAGAGTCAGTCACTCGGCTTGGGCTTAGCCTACACCTCAAGTGGATTGTCTTTAACATTAGGGTCCATTATTCAGTCCAAAACTACTAGCCTGAGATTCCCTTCAGGGTGGATTCTCACAGGAACAGGGAACAAGTATAAGCTTTGGGGTCTTCAGCTTACAGGCTAGTCCTAAAACTTGGGGTTCATCAGATCTTACTAGGCTACAAGTTTGGGGTTTCTAGATTCCATGTTAACAGAGAGGTTAAGAAACTTGGTCAGGCACTCTTTGTGGTGTCAAAAAAATGGAAAATGAGGGGGTGTCCCTCAATTGGGAAACGACCGAATAAATTGTGGTGTGTGATGGTGATGGAATACTATTGTTGTAGAAGGAATGATGAACTGCTTGATTTCTATAAGAACTAGAAAGACCTCCATGAACTGATGCAGAGTGAAATAAGCAGAACCAAGAGACCATTGTACACAGTAACTGTAACATTGTGGGACAATCAAATGGAACTGACTTTGATACTAGTAGCAATGCAATGATCAAGGACTTGGGGAAAAAGAACATGGAGAGAAAGAACTGTGGGATTAGAAACTCAGAAAAAAACAAGCTTTATCACTTGTTTATATGAATATATGATGTGGGGTTTGGGTTTCTATAAGATTACTACAAAAATGAATAATATGGCAATAGGTATTAAGTGATAATACATGTATAGCCCAGTGGAATTGCTTGTTGGCTCCAGGGAGGGGGGAAGAAAAACACAAATCATGTAACCAGAAAAATACTTAAAAATAAAAGAATTAAAAACAAAAAAAGAAAGGAACTTGGTCAGGGCCACAGAGCTAAGTTTCTGAGACAGGATTCAAACTCATGAGTTTCCTCAATCTAGGTCCAAAACCTTTATCCACTGTGACACCTAGCTGCCTGAGTCATTAAGGGTAGGAAGGGACTGTAGACATCATTTGATCATCATTAGAACACAGATTCAGAGCAGGAAAAGATCTTAAGAGGCTATCTATTCTAATCCTCTAATTCAAGCAGTGAGGAAACCAGGTTCCAGAGAGGAAGAGGCTTTTCCAAGATCACAAAAGTAGCAGATGGCAAAGCCTGGATTTAAAGCCAGTTCCTCCAAATGCAGTGTCCCTTTCTACTGTACCAAACCTCACAGGGTATGCCCAGAATTTAACACAGAGCCTGACACATTAGGCAATTGTGCAGGTGAAAGGTGAGGAGGGCCTGAACTAGAGTAACAGCTATGTGAGGAGAAAGGATGGATATAAGGAATGTTAAGATAGAATCTCTATTGATGGGTGGATGGGGGGAGGATGAGGAAGAATGGAGAGCCAAGAATGAACTTCAAATACTATTGTGCTATAAGAAATGATAAGCAGATGATTTTAGAAAAATCTGGAAAGATCTTCAGGAACTGATGCAGAGTGAAATAAATAGAACTGGGAGAACTGTACACAGTAACAGCAATATTGGATGATGATTATCTGTGAAAACTTGGCTACTCTCAGCAATGCAATGACCTGGGACAATCCTGAATGACTCATGACAGGGAAAGCTATCCACCTCCAGAGGTTGGAGTTGTCTTTCACATTAGTGTATTTATGGTTTATTTAGGGGTTTGGGTTTTGTATGAGTTTGCTCTTACCACAATGGCCAATATGAAAATGTGTTTTGCATGAGAATAAAAAATGAAAAGAAAAAAATGAACCTGAGGATTATAAAAGGCTAGGTGGATAATGATGACCTTGACAGAAAAAGAAATGTCTGATGGAAAAACCAGTTTAGAGATAAAGATGGTCTGTCCCATTTTGGACCTGTTACCTTTGAGATGCTTTCCAAATAGATATTTGGACCTGGAATTCAGGAGAGAAACTAGCACTAGATATATAAATTTAGGAGTTATCAGAATAAAGATGTTAATTGAACCCAGGAAGTACCCAATGGCATCACTAAGAAAGGATGTAGAAGGAAGAAAAAAAAGACCTGGATCAGTCTTAAAGATAGCAAAGTTAAAAGAATAATGGAGGAGACAGAAAAAGTACAATCGGGCAGGTAGGAAGAGGAACATAAGAAATGCCACAGAGGCTACAAGAATAGAGAATATCCAGGATGAAAAATCACCAGTGTCAAAAATTTCAGAGCAGCTGAAAGAGGATGGGAAAAGAGAAGTCATTGGATTCAGAAACTAAGATCTTAAGAATGCCAAGACTGGAGTCAGAAAGACTCAGCTCCCTAAGTTCAAATCTAGTCTCTATACACTAATCAAGTCACTGAATCCTGTTTGCCTCAGTTTCCTCATCTGTAAAAATGAGCTGGCGAAGGAAATGGCAGACCATTCCAGGATCTTTGCCAAGAAAACCCCAAATGGGGTCACAAAGAGTTGGACATGACTAAACAACAACAGGGAAGAGGGTTTTAGGGAGGATATGACAAATGAGAGAAGCAAGGGATCTGAGAAAGCTTCTCCTGGGGAAGAGAAAGCTTTACAGGAACAAATATTTGAAGGGCTGTCGTGGGAAGAGGGATAACTCCCTTCAGAGGGACAACTTCCCTGAAGGTCTCCAATCAGAAGCTGCATGACCATTTGTCAGGGATATAGGATTAGGTTGGACTAGATGCCCTCTAAGATCCTCTGAACTCTGAACTCCTATGATTCTGCCCAGTCATTTGTCTAAAGATAACACACTGAATTAATTATTCATAGAGCCAGTAGGACTGTTCCCTAGTAATACAGCATGTACTTCTGCATCAGCTATCGCTCTGCCCCAACCCCAAGCCCTTACCAGGTGACTCTAGACATGGCGTAAGTAGTCTGGCAGGTTTGTTGCCCACTGCAGGAGGCTGTCGTGCCCACGGTGTAGGCTCCCATGTTCTCAAAGATGAGCCAATCACCCAGCTGCAGCTCCGGCAGACAGAGGCCCTCAGCCACATGGTCCAAGTCATCACAAGTTGGGCCCCAAAGGCTGCTGCTATACACACGCTGATCTGGAGATGGTTTCTACAGAGGTGAGGAAAAAAGGCAGCAGTCACTAGAGAGCCCAGCACACCCTCCCACAGAATAAGGGCCAAACAATGGACCTGAGGGATGATCTAGAGAACCAAGACATCCCCACTTACAAGACAGACGAAGGTACTGGAATGACCTCTGAACTGGAAGTCATAGAATCACAGACCTAAAACTAGGAGGGCTTCAGAGACCCCCTCATTTTACAGATGAAGAAATTGGAAAAGGAGGAAAGCATTTATTAAGCATTTACTGTATATGCACTGTACTGAAGGCTGGAAATACAAACAGACAAGACAGTCTGGCTGACCTCAACAAGCTCATATTCTAACGAGGAAAGATATACAGACAAGAGATATGTTGCAGAAAAGATGGAAAGGTTTGGGAGCTCTTAGGGCACATTACTGGGAAAGGGGGATTTGGGTGGGATAGAGGTAGGCAGAAATTAGGCTGGTATTGTTGGAGGACCATCCAGAACAATCCTACATCAGTCTGGTAGGCTCTACCCTCCACCACTACCCTCTCTGGTCAGAAAGGATTCAGGCTGGGGCTGGCCCAAGATCACCCAGTTTTTAAGTGGCAGGGACAAAATCAAAACCCAGGACTTCTTATTACAAACTTAGTGTTCTTCTCTCCATCCCGTCCCTAGTCACACCTGCTTCCCAATGTCTCCTCAGCATACACACCCAGACTTCTCTATCAGTTCTTAGTTTTAGCATCATGACCCTGGATAATCACTTTTCCAGTCCTCATGCTCCCCATTTGTAGAAGAAATGGATAGACCAACCAATCACTAAAGTCCTTTCTAGTTCACAGTCTTATGATCCTATGTCTGGTCACACACATATACCCAGCCCACCTTATTCCCTTTTTTTTCCAATAGAAAATCTGCTCTCCCTAAGAGCCAGCTTATATAAGAGAATCACAGAATTTCAATGTGGGAAGGGATCACACTGATCCTGTACCCCATTCCAGACCCGAAAAAGAATCCACATTATAGTATATCCAACAAATGGCTATTCAGCCTTTGCTTAAAGAGCTCTGGTAAGGAGGAGCCCATCATCTTCTATAGGCATCCCCCCTTCCACTTACAAATAACTCTAACTTTCAGAAATTGTTTCCCCAACAGATAGTCTAAATTTACCATGGCAAGTGCCACCCACTGCTCCAGGTTCCAATCTCTGGGGTAAGATGGGGACATGGGAGGGGGGGAACAAATATTTATTAAGTGCCTAATATGTGCCAGACATTGTGCTTAAGCACTTTACAAATATTATTATGTTCGATTCTCATAACAATCCTGGGAGGTATATTCTATTATTATCCTCATTTTATCAGCGAGGCAGACAGAGATTAAATGACTTACTCAAGGTCACACAGTGGGTGGGTGTGTGGATCCAGATTTGAACTCAGATATTCCTGAATCTAAGCCCAGCACTTTAATAACTCTACCACCCAAACGCCTAGACAAATAGGGATGGTACCAAGCCCTGACAGAAGACATCAGACGGCCAAGAAAAGACATGGAGACAAACGCAAATCTCCCCAGGCTGTGAGGATGATTTGTTCTCCTTGCACATGCCTGTCAAAAATGTGCCTCCACCAACAAAGCCATGGGCAAACCTTCTCTGTTGGTGTTCCTGTGGCTTCTAAGATCGTACAATCAGCTAGTGTCAGTTGTCCCACCAGTGATCTATGACCCAGCCGCTCAGACTCTGAGTCACTGTGGATTATATCCAATCTTGGAGCCTCTCCAGAAATCATACCTCTGGCTCATACCCCCCTTCCCTTTTCCCTCAGAATGGCTTCTGGAAATTAGCTGGGAAATAGCTCAAATATAGTTCACATCTAGATCTCCATTAATGAAAAGGGTTCCTAAATTCCTATGCAAACACTCACGGTAACAATGTATATTCTGGGCATAGGATAGCCTTTATTTCACTCCACAGAAAATGCAAATACAACATAATGAATCACAGTGGGTCAGGGGTAAGAATAGAATTCTCCTGTCCTCTTTAAGGAGTCTCCCTCGACTTTTGCTATCTTCCAGGTTCCTAATGCTATCCTAACATCTGTGCTCCTTTTGGATGGGAGACTTGGGGTAGAACTGCCATCATTCCAGCCAGAGGAGTGTAGCCACCTGTCCAAGGATGGTCAAGTTTGGGAGATCTGAGCCATTTCTAGGAATGAGGGTGGAAATACCCAAGCTACATGTGCCTAGGATCTCAGGCACACTCAGGAGGCCAGAACCCAAAGGCACAGAGGTGAGACGCACTTCAGTCCTGGAGGCTCTTCCTGATGTTCACCTGGGCAGTGACTGGCCAGGATCCATGCCTTTGCAGGAGAGCAGTCATGAGATGCATGAATGCAAGATGAAGGAATCTCTCCTGGCCAAGGCTATGAGCTAGGAAATCTGACTGAGTCCCTCCACAAGTACAGGTGGTAACCTTTCTATACCTCCTCATCCTGTCCAACTTCTTATCTATCCCCTTGGAAATTCTTCCCTGGTAGCCCCTCTTCCAACAAATAGTTGAGGGCCTTTCCACAGATTTCAACTTTGCCTGGATATCAGGGAAGGAATCCAGGCATTTCACTTAGCTTTACCTCAATCAACATGGCCAGCCCATTTTTTCTTTTCCAATCATCCATCCTTTATGTCTCTTTTATATGAGTTTTAAATGAGATGTGTTATTTTTTCTAATTTATTTTAATTTTTAAACTCTTACCTTCCATCTTAGAATCAATATTGTATATAGATTCCAAGGCAGAAGAGTAGTAAGGGCTAGGCAATGGGGATCAAGTGACTTGCCCAGGGTCACACAGCTAGGAAGTGTCTGAGGCCATATTTGAACCCAGTACCTCCCGTCTCTAGGCCTGGATCTCCATCCACTGAGCCACCCAGCTGACCCTGAGATGTGTTATTTTATGTTTCTTTTAAAATCACAGTCATTTGAGTATACTCTTTCTCACTGCCTCCCCTATGCTGAACTCCCCTAGTAACAAGGAAAAACAGGTAAGCAAAAACTCTTGATAACAATGATCTTATCTCACAATAAGACGATTTCCTCCTACAACCTGGTTCCTTCCTACCTTTCCAGCCTTGCACTTAACTCCTTTTCACATATCCTGCCTGTCCAGTGATCCGGGATTACTCCTTCCTCTACCCTAAATACTGACCTCCCTGGCTTCCCTAAGAACCAACTTAAAATCCCACCTTCTCCAGGTAGTCTTCCTGATGTCTTCTTAATTTTAGTGCCTTCCCTCTTAATTATTTCCTATGTTTTCCTTGATGTGGCTTGTTTTTTGTATATATTTGTTTGCATGCTAGCTCACTAAACTGTGAGCTCCTGTCTTTTACCTCTTTTTCTATCTTCAAAATTTGGTTTTTTGTCTGTTTTTGTCTCCTTAGCACTAAACACATAGTAGGTGCTTAATAAATATTTATTGAATTTAATTTCTCACAAAAAAATGTGCTGGCCTCTATATGAATTCATTGGCCACAGCAACTCATGGAGCCAACAAAAATGGGAAACATTCCTTAGTCCAATATGGCTCCCTTCTGCTTCTTCAGTGATGGTGTCAGAGTGGTCAAAAGGGGAAGGGGAAAGGGTAATAAGAATCACATGTTTGTAAACTATCAGTAAAATGTGAATTGAATTCCCAGGTCCTGAATATAAGATCTCTATTCAATAACCAAATGAAATTATTTGCTACTGAAGGAACGAAGCCAAAAGAGTATCAATATGTTGGCTGTTGATGTAAACTAGGACATGGGAGGAAGATCCTAGAGTGAAAGAGATCCCCTTGGAGGGGTAAAAATGAAGGAGATGGCAGAACTAACTTCATCACATTATGCTCCCAAAGTCAAGAGGGAAATTCTGAGGCAGCTAGGTAGCACAGTGATAGAGTGCTAGATATAAAGTCAGGAGGACCTGGATTCAAATTTGGCCTCAGACACTTCTTAGCTGTGTGACCCTGGGCAAGTCAAAGGAGAGGGAAAGGGAGAAAGGAAAAGAAAGAGGGGAGGAGGGAGAGAGAGAGAGAGAGAGAGAGAGAGAGAGAGAGAGAGAGAGAGAGACAGAGAGAGAGAGACAGAGAGAGAGAGAGAGAGAGAGAGAGAGAGAGAGAGAGAGAGAGAGAGAGAGAGAGAGAGAGAGATTTAGTTTGGCAAGATTTTTGCTCATCTCCTCTTGAAGGACTTACCAAGACAAAATAGCCAAGGAAATGACTATAGAAGTTCACTGTGCCTACCTCTGATAATAATAGCTAACATTTATATAGTACCTACTATGTGCCAGGCACTGTGCTAAATACTATTCATAACTATTACCTCATTTGATCTTCACAATAATCCTGGAAAGTCAGTGCTACTATTATTCCCATTTTACAGTTGAGGAAACAGAATGATGCAGTAAAGTGACTTGCTCAGGGTCACACAGCTAGTAAGTGACTAAGGCAAAATTTGAGTTCAGATCTTCCTGACTTCACACTTAGCACTCTACTACTACCTGTTACCTCTATTGCAGAGATCAAAAGGTAGAGAAATCCTAGGAGGAACCCAGAAATATCTTCAGACTACGTTAATATGAACACAAATTCTTGATGATTTCACTGCAAAGGTGGGCAAAGTGGAAGATATAGGAGAAAAAAATATGGCACAAGGCATAAAGACTGATCCAAGATCTCCTACCTATGTATTATAAATATTTGCTTCCAGAAAAGAACAATGAGGTACTAAATACAGTGAGGACCAAATAACGTCACAGAACATGAAATTGGCTATTGGAACAAATAAAAATGAATTCAGATGTGGTGACACATGTTTTCAATTCTCAGTATTGGGGGAGACTGAAGATCTGAGATGCAGTAGGACTAATGCTTATCTGATATCCACAGTTGAGGAGACAGAGAAAGACAGACAGAGAGAAGAGACACAGAGAGAGGAGGAGGAGGTGGCAAAAGTGAGGGTGAAGTTGAGGAGGAGGGAAAGAGAGAGGAAGGAAGGAAGGAAGGAAGGAAGGAAGGAAGGAAGGAAGGAAGGAAGGAAGGAAGGAAGGAAGGAAGGAAGGAAGGAAGGAAGGAAGGAAGGAAGGAAGGAAGGAAGGAAGGAAGGAAGGAAAAGGGAGAAAGAGAAAGGGGAGAGAAGAAAAGAACAGTTAGCTGCATGGAAGTTATGTCTAAATCAGCTGCATGAGATCCAATTTCACAGAATAAACTGCAATTCATTCCCATGAAGATTATGTAGAGATGAGAAATAATTATGAGAAAGAATTACTCACATTTATTGAGAGCACTCTTACAGTACAGACAAGCAATCACAAAAGGTTTTCCCAGCATACCCTATGACTGTGTACCAAACACAGCTTCATACTGTACTCATGTAGAATTTTTTTTTAAGTTTTTTACTCAGGGGGTGGTCAAAGAAAGTTCTCATCCCATATACAAAAAAGTATTAATAGCAGCATTTTTGTAGTAGCAAAAAATAACAAAAGCTCACATTTATCTAGCTCTTTTAGATCTGCAAAGCATCCTACATGTATTATTGTCATTTGATCTTCACAACAGTTCAAGGAGGCAGGTGCCATTATTATCCCCATTTTTCAGATAAGTGAAGTGAGGCTGAGAGATCAAGTGGCTTGCCCTGAGTTTTACAGCTAGTAAGTTGCTGTGTTAGGATTCAAAGAACTGGAAACTGAGGGATGGCTAAAACTAAATTAAACTAACTGGATAAACAAATAGTCCTGTACTGTATGATGGCCAAAAGACTACAGAGAAGCATGGAAGACTTCCATGAACAGATGCAAAGTGAAACAAGCAGCACAAGAAAAGTCTACACAATGACTCCCACAAAAGGTAAAACAGAACTGAATATTGTGTGATTATAATGATTAAACTTGGTGTGAGAGAAGGAAGAAATATGTCTTCCTCCCTCTGTAGAAGTGTGTGTGGGGGGGGACTATTTGTATGGGATGTTGCATATATCTTCAGATTTGGCTAATGTTTTGATTAGTTTTCTTGAACTGCATTCCTTATTCCCTGCCCCCACTTTTTAAAATTCTTTGTTACAAGGGATGGCCTCTCATGGAAGGGGATGGGGAGATATATTTGGAATTTAAGGAGAAGTATAAAAACAAAAGAGGGTATCTGGTTGGTACAATGAATAGAGTGCTGAGCCCAGAGTCAGGAAGACATCTTCCTAAGTTCAAATCAGGCCTCAGACACTTACTAGATGACCCTGGGCAAGTCACTTAACCCTTAGTTTCCTCATCTGTCAAAAATGAGCTGGAGAAGGAAATGGCAAACCACTCCAGTATCTTTGCCAAGAAACCTCTATTTGGGGTCACAAAGAGTTGGTCATAACTGAGACATGACTGAACAACAAAAATGAAAGATACTAAGAATTTTGTTAAATCTTTTGACTCAGTAGAACAAAACTGAGGCTCTCCTCCAAGAAGATGTATCTCACGTACATCATACATGATACCTTGACAGATTCAACCAGAGAGAGAACTTTGTTCCATGATCTACTGAATACAAGACAGTGCAGCATGGGTAGAAAGACCACTAATGATTATTTGAAATCAAAAGGATCTGAATTTAATCTCTAACTCTACTGTATGTGTGATCTTGGGCAAGTCACTCAAGTCACTCTTTCAAGGCTTCAGTTTCCCCTTCTGTTAAATGAAGAGGTTGGAATGGCTGATCTCTAGGGTCCCTTCCAACCCCATATTTATGATGCTATGATCAATTATGTAGTGAAAAGATTAAAAGCCAATTCTCTGCCGGCACAGGTCTTTAGCATCTGTCTCCAGAAACCTCTGGAAATAGCAAGACTGACAAATTTCCCAGAAAAAAAAACCCATCCATTCTTTTCTTGGTTGAGGAGGAAGAGCTTGAAGATGGAATGGAAGTGGGGAGGAGAAGGAGAAGACAAGCTAGTAAATTCAGTGATACTTGAGAGCTACAAGCAAGGGTGTGCAAGTAAACATTTAACAGTGTGTTCTCCAGAAGAAAAAGGTACAAACTACACACTTGTAAGTTTAATCTACATTATTAACACTTTCCAGAGCCTGGACAAACAAAACAATAAATCAAGTCCTGATTTGTAGAGTTTAGCAATTTCCAAGATATAAATGCTCACCCTGAAAATTTAACAATTGACTCTCCAGAAGCCATTTGGATTCAGTTAGGTCCAGCACATTCCTGGCTACAAATATGATTGCCACCTCCATTGCAGATATCAAACAGAGCTTAAAAGAGGAAGATGCATGTTGACCAAAGCGTTCACCTCTACCATGGAGGACAGAGTCCAAATGGAAGAAAGATTCCCTTGAGATAGGGAGCTCCTTCACTTGCTCCTATTCATGGATGTCATTGTGCTGACTGCATCAAGCCCCAGAATATCTCCACAGTAGGTTTTTTTATAAACCTTTACCTTTTGTCTTAGAATCAATACTGAGTATTGGCTCCAAGGCAAAAGAATTGTAAGAGCTAGGCAACTGAGGTTAAGTGACCTGCCCAAGGTAACACAGCCAGTAAGCATCTGAGACCATATTTGAATTCAGGAAAACAAGTCTTCCTGATTCCAGGCTTGGTGCTCTAGTTGCTGCTACTACCTAGCTGCCTCAAATCTGGAGACCTGGGTTCAAAGTCTGGTTCTACTTTTTACTAACTGTGAGACCTTGAATAAGTCACATAACCTCCTGTGTGTTGATCCTCCTATAAATCTTATTGTAAAATGAGGTTGAACAAGATGATCCTTAAGGTCCCTTCTACTTCTAGATCTGTGATCCTATCAGGGCCCTTCCCATCATCTCTGGCTTCAGTTTATTCTTCCATCATATGAAGGTGTTTAGAAGACTGGCTTGCCCCTGAGCTCTCCCTAGCAGCTCCAAATGCTCAAGTGCTTCCACAGAACAGTTGTGTTCATTCTGAACAGCTGAGGAGCAGACAGCCTCTGGTTATCGTCACTCATGGAGGCCAGATTGGAGACAGATGCTCAAACAGCTAATTTTGTCTAAACTTCAACAGTACTATCGTGAACACTGAAACGTGTTGAAAACTTGCCATTTAGCTGAGGGTTTGAGGAGGTTCAGATAAGAAATCTCAGTTTAGATCATCTGCTAAGATTTAAAAACCAAAATGACTTCAGGTGAGAGATCTAATTTGCACCCAACCTTCCACCCAATGGAGAAATCTCCCCCCCTTCCCAGACAACTATGACAAGTGATCAGCCAGCTTGTGGTTTTTTTTGAGGGAATTTTAAACCTTTACCTTCCATCTTAGAGTAAATACTGTGTATTGGTTCCCACCCAGAAGAGCAGTAAGTGACTTGCTCAGGGTCACACAGCTAGGAAGTATCTGATTTCAGTGTTCAAATTTGAATCCAGGACCTCCCAAATCTAAGTCTTTCTCCCAATCCTCTGAGCCACCTAGCTGCCCCCTAGATGATGCTTTAACACTTCCAATGACAAGAAACCCCAAACCTCACAAGATCATCTTTCCCATTTATTTGTTCACAGCTTTGATGATTAGGTCTTACTTCTATTGAGCCAACATGTGGCTCATAATTCAAATAGTGGGTTAGGGAGAGGGCTGGTTCTGAAGTTAGACAAGAACTGAGTTTAGATCATGCTTTTCATGCTCATTAACCATGATACGTAGCCACCAGTGCATCGCTTAACCCTCCTTTGTACAATGAGGATCATATGGGGATTAGAGGACTAATTCACAGGCGTGTTTTAGGACCAAATGTGGTAATGTCACAAAGAACTCCACGAAATTGCTTTACAAATGGCAGTTATAATCATTATTCGATTGCTTGTGTGACTCCTGTTTGAACAGATTTGTTGTCTTTCCCTCCTCATCGCTACAAACCAAAAGACCCAACAGAATGGGCAACTCCAAGTTGAGTTGCCTGGAGAGTTTTTACATAAAGTTTACAGTCTTTCTCTGTCTCCCCCCCCCAATAGGGGTATCTGAAAGAGTGGCCAGCTTTAAAGGAAATGGGCCAGATACCACAGAGAGAAGCAGCACAGACAGTGGAACTCACAGCACGAATCCACCAGATGGCTTCGGTCTACTTCTTACGAGCCTCCCCAAGCCCAGGTGATGACTATTCTGAACACAAAGCCTCCGATGACCTCTAATCCTGCTAAATCACTGGCCTCCCTCCAGGTTTTGCCTGGGGATTTTGTCCAGGGAGCAAATGCTAACTCTATGGGAGTCAGGATGTGTGACTCTCTCTGGTGAGCCAATTATTCCTTCTCCTTTTGCCCTCTGACTTTAGACATGCTGAGGGGGCAGCTGTCCCCCCTCCACCCCAATGTAGTGCAGAGGGTACTCCAGTGGGGATACTGGACACGGAAGAGTGGATTGGGGAGTTGAGTCCTCACCAGGAGTGGCAGGTTGTTAGGAAACTTGGGAATTATAAAACCAACACTGTTTATTTCAAATATCTGCTTTAGTTCATGGATTCTCTCTCTAAGCCAAATGTGAGTTAATAATTCTTTCAAGTCACCCAGAGCTGGGAAAGAGACTAGAATCTTTTTTTAAACCCTTACCTTCTGCCTCAGAACCAGTACTGTGTATTGATTCCAAGGCAGAAGAGTGGTCAGGGCTAGGCAATGGGGGTGAAGTGACTTGCCCAGGGTCACACAGTTAGGAAGTGTCTGGGTCCATATTTGAACCCAGGACCTCCCATCTCTAGGCCTGTCTCTCAATTCACTGAGCTACCCAGCTGCCCCCAAGAGACTAGAATCTTAATGGCAATAGGAGCTTGTCAATCACAAATCATTGAGCCTGAAACAAATGAGAATGAACCTGAGCTCAAGTCAGTCTGCACATGTACAAAGGGACTAGAACCTAGATGAGATCCTATAGGCGCCTGCACCAAGGCGCCCGAGCTGGAGATCCATGGCTTGGAGTGTCACCTGGTGGCTTGTGCAGAAATTGCACAATGTATTCCTTGGAGAATATATAGTTATCCCTCCCACCAGAGTTAGGGGTAAAGTGCCCCAGAGATCTGGAAAATCTGCGTACAATTTTTTAGCCCTCCTGTTGCACAAGAGAAGAAATATAAACTTTTTCATTTTCTTTTATGAGGTATTTATCCTATCTTATTATAAATTTTGGGTTAAGTATACATTTCTAAACTTTTTCTGTGTCATCTGTGGCTTCTGCAAAACTCCCCAAAAGTTCTCATTTACTTTCTCATGCCAACCCATAATATATTGAAACAATGGGGAAAGGCTCAATGTGGAAGGCATAACTATAGATTCGTGTTGGCGAACCTATGGCACGTGTGCCAGAGGGAGCTGCTCCTTTCCCCCTCTCCACCTGAACCTGATGACACCTCACTTCACCCACCCCTCTTCCCACCAGCTCAATGGGAGCTCTTCCTCCCTCCCCTGTCTGGGGTAAGGCAGAGAGCTCACATGCAGCATGAGGGTTGCAGTCTGGGCACTCAGTCTCTAAAAGGGTTGCCATTACTGCTATAGATGCTTTGCCTCCCTTCAAAGCAGGTCAAAAGGAAGTAAACCCAAGAAAAGGAATATTCCTGCTTTACACTATTTAAGAGGGCAGCTTGCTCTGTGCAGCTAGGTAGCACAGTGGATAGAGAGCCAGTCCTGTAGATCAGAAGTCCTGAGTTCAAATTTGACTTCAGCCTCTTCTTAGCTATGTGACTCTGGGAAAGTCACTTAACCCCCATTGGTTAGTCCTTACCAGTCTTCTGCCTTAGAACCAACACATATAGTATTGATTCTAAGATAGAAGGTAAGGGTTGTTTTTGGTTGTTGTTTTTTTAATACTTAAAGCTCCTGTTGGTCATGGAAAGAAAGTGTAGAATTAGAAATTCTTGAACCACCCCCCAAAACTATATTACCCAAAATTCCTTTCTGTATTACCTAGAATCCTTTTCCCTTTTCCTGCATCCTCATGTTTTACGTGATTGTATTTAAGTGGGCTGTAATTCATCCTATGCTCTCTTTTTAATTCCTGATAGAGCCAAGTTCAGGTAGTTTCTTTTATTTTAGTTATTAGTAACATAAATTTTAAAATATAATACTTAGTTGTTGAATATTAATTTTAAAACCCACAAAAGCATCATAGGAAACAAGGAGTGACACTGAAACGATGGATACTGAATATTCAGACAACCTAATGGTCCCATTTCCTTTCTTAGGAAAGGCTTCCAGCTAACCAGTTAAGCACTAAATCTTGATTACTAGCTAGGTGATACAGTAGATAAGCATGTCAGGACTGGAGTCAGAAAGACTTATCTTCCTTAGGACAAATCTGGTCTCAAACACTCCCTAGCTGAGTGACCCTGGGCAAACCATTTAACCCTGTTTGCCTCAGTTCCCTCATCTGTAAATTGAACTGGAGAAGGAAATGACAAACCACTCCAGTGTCTTTGCCAAGAAATCCCAAATGGGCTCATGAAGTGTCAGTCACAACAGAAACAACTGAATAACAATCCCTAGGGATACAAAAGTGAAACTTTTCCTGCCTTTGGGAAGTTTTCAATCTAGCATGTGGGTATATACAAAATAAATGCACAGGGAAACAAGATAATCTTGGAAGGAAACTACCAGCAGCTGGTGGGGTTCCCTGTAGAAAGTGCCCCCACGATCTGCATCTCAAAGGAAGCAAAAGATTCTAAGAGAGGAGAACATGTCCCGGTACTAAGAGCCAACTGAGTGGGATGACCTTTGGGAGTAAATGGCATCTTTAGTTGAAATCATCTTATGGAGAGGACTATCTTTTTGAAAGAAAGGCCGATTCCTTTTTTGTTCTTATGCTTTCAGTGGCTAGAGCAGTCTTACATACCATGGGCATGCAGTCAATGTACCAAGGGTCACTGGGACCATTGTAATCATTACCATTATGAGTTCTTCTCCCTTATACTTTGGGGTAGAGGGTAATTATAACTGAGGAAGGAAGGAGGGGAATTATTGAAAGCAGAGAAATTTGGAGCACCCAAAGACCATCAGTGTAGAGGAGGCTTTGTGATTGGCTGAGAGGAAACCTGAAATTTTGGAACAGAATAATAAATTTGTCCAAAAAGTCCAAGCGAGTGGTGAATTACTGATTGAGGGAAAGGAGATTTGGGGAAGGGGACAGCAACTATTCTCCTCTGGAGGCCAAATAAGAGCCTGGGGGCCCTGATAGGAAACTAGTGAGGTGAGGAGGGACAGTGTATGAAGGCTAGGTAGGGGAGAGCTAAGGACTTGGCCATGACCTTCTTATCGTTTATCCTAAACTAGTAGTTTAATGACTGTCACAGGCAAAAAGAATTACACTTGATCTGCCTGGCTCCAGAGGGAAGAATTAAAAACAATAGGTAGAAATACAGAGAAGTAGATTTCATTTTAATGGATGGTAAAACTTCCCATGAGTTAGAGGGATCCCAACCTGGAATGCTTCTGAGAAGTAATGAGCGCCTCTCCTCATCCTGGATGTTCAAGCTGAGCTTGGATGACCACTTGCCAGGAATGTTATAGAAAGATTCCTGTTCAGATACAAATTGGGCTACCAGCTCTGAGCATCTGAAATTCTAAGTGTAGCAGCTTAGAGGCATGACCTATTTGAGTCCCTGGGGAACCAGCAACAGCCCCAAGTCCAAAAACCTGAGAAAAAGCTAGCAGATCTAAAAATTCAACTGGAAAATCTGTTCAGACCTAGATAGTTAAATGGTATATTATTTGGCCTTCTTCCAGGTCCAGCCACTTTCTTCTATAAACAGGGCAGACAAACCAGCCTAGCTGAAGCAGCAAGGCCCCAGAAGAGTCAAGCCATCATCTCCCTCAGGCCGTCATGACAACAACCCAGGCCTCCAGACCCAAGATCTTCAGGAAAAAACCAACACTCCCATCCCAGCCCGTGTAACCATCATCCTAGCAAGTAACCCCCATGAAGATGTAGCCTGGCAACTACTGCTCCTACAACTACTGAAGACCCAGAAAAGAAAGTCCTTGGTTCCATGCAATGTCTCAACATCAGAAAGTGATGATTTTATCAGGCGGAATTCAAGAAGAGCCATTAACATCTATTTTGTGGCTACACGCTGAAGACCATGGGACCTTCCCATCTGGCCAGCAGCTATAACCTTCCCTATGTGATATCTCCTTTAGGACAGGGGCTCCTTGAGAACAGAAGCTGTCTGGTTTTTCAAGGTTATTGCAACACTTTGCACAAGGTAAGCACTTAATGCTTTATTCATTTATTCAGGCAAGAATTAATAGGTCATATTTCTACCGTACTTTAAGGCAGCAAGGAGAAACAGGAAGGAACAATGAACTTGGACTCAAGAGACCTAGGTCTGAATCCTGGTTCTGTCAGTGACTCCCTGTGAGTCCTTTGGCAAGTCCCATCCCTTCTCTGGATGGGCCTCAGTTTCCTCATCTATAAAAGGAAGGATTAGACTAAACTGACCTCTGAGATCCCTTCCACTTTAATCTATAATCCTATGGTCCTGTGACCTGGAAAAAAAAAAAGGAAAGCATAAAGGGGATTAAAGATGATCTCTAAGGTCCTTTCCAGGCTAAGTATCCCCTGCCTCTAAAACTCGGAGATTTACAAATTTTCTTCAAGTAATCCTGGGAAGGAGGTATTCCAGGCATCATTATTTGTATTTTATACATGAGGGAACTGAGGCTGAGAGGTCAGCTGATTTGCCCAAAGTCACATAGATAGCTAGTGTCGGTGCCAGGACACGACCCCAGGTCTCCTGTCTCCAACTCCAACTCCATTTCCAGTATACCATGCTATCTCTAAAGTTTATCTTGCATACATACCCCTGCCCCTCCCCAAAAGGCTCTGCTATGAAATAAACAGAGACAAGGGGACCTCTTCCTCGGGACTGCAGTTGGCGGCGTCTCTATCAAGGAACCTGGCTGTAAATTTTGTTTCTCTTATTATTTCTGCCTACATGAACAAGATTTTTTTTAATTAACTTTTTTTAATGGAAAAAGAAATGGCCTCCCAGCCTATGCAATTTACCTTCTGCAAGATGGGCATGGGGCAAGCGTTGTCAAAGAAGACACAGTTGAAGGCTCCATAGACACCCTCAGAAATATGGTACACGATACTCTTGGGAGAGGCCCCGTCTTCCTCTGTGAAGGGGAAGGGCAGAGGGTCAGGGAGAGCAGTCAGAACCCTGGCTAAGGCAATTCCCTGGGCCTTCCTAGAGTTGGGGCAATGATGGATCCCATCCCAAAAGGTTATCCCTATAGGCTGACCAGGTTCCCCTTTCCCCAGGAGGCCAGGCCATTGCTAGTCACCCTCAAATGGAGAGGCAGCATGGTGTAAAAGAAATGTCAGTGGATCTGGAGCCACAGGCCCTAGGTTCAAATAGATTTGTAATGGGACACCTTGAGCAAGTTGTTTTATATTCCTGGGCCTCAGTTTTCCTATCTATAAAATGGGGAGGTGGAACTAGAAGGCCTCTAAGGTCCTTTTACTGAGAGATTATCGACGTATCATGGAGCAGTGGAAAAAAATATTAGATTTGGAGTCAAAGGACCTGAGTTTGAATACCAGCTCTGCTTATTATTATCATTATTATTACAATATTATTGTGATGCATTCTCTCTGTGACTATGGGCAAGTCACTTCAACCTCTCAGGGACTTCGTTTCCTCTTTTGTAAAATGAGGGCTATTGTACTAGAAGCTCTCTGAGGTTCCTTCCAGGTCTAAATCTATGATTCTATAATCCTACTGTTTCTAGCTTTCAATCCTGTGATGCTAATGGGTTAAGGGTAGTCAAAACTGGAAAGCACATCCCACCCTATCCCAAACATATGCTCTGTATATTCAAATACCCTTCGCTGTATCAATTATATTGTTTCACTTTGCAATAGGGAGAATATGCTTGGAAGGTGTGGGGAAGAAGAGGGTTAGAATCACAAAAGAGCAGAAGTAGGAAGAATCTCCCACTTCTTCTATTTTGTCTGGGTCAGCAGAATGTTTCTTCCTTTCTCTGCCATGCCAGGTTCCCACATATCCTTCAAAAGCATACTGAACAGCTATCTCTACCAGGCAGCCTTCCCAAATTAATCTCAGCCAATTCCAAGCACTGTCATCTCACATCCCTTTCCATGTAGTTCATATTTTCTGTTCATATTCTGAAATTGTACCTACATACGACCCCCCAACTAGCCTGAAAGGAGCTTCCCAAGGACAGAGGCACCAAACTTCCTTGGTCATCTCCCCACTACCCAGGACCCTACCCAACTCACCATCCAAGCCAGTCTGGTCTGATGGAACTTCCTTTTTGGCAACAATCCTGACAGCCAAGGTGAAAGCAGAAGCCACGTAATAACGTCCAGGCTCAGCCAGAATGTCTACTCCACAGCCTTCAGGGAAGTACATGTCCAAGGCTGAGTTGATCACAGAAGCCATCTGGGTCAAGAAAAGGGAGAAAAGGGAAATAGTGATAGAGTCATTGGATCCCTTCAGAAGTAAAATCCCAGCACAGAAACCATTCCATCTATAAACAGAAATCTACTTTTAAAGTTGGGAAGAGAGCTCAGCAATTCCCTTACCCAACTCCTACAGGAATAGGGATCTTTTGAAACTCCCCCTGCTCTACCCCATGGCCAATCATTATAGGATCTGGGGCCAAGCAGAACATGCAAGAGGCATTAAACTTCTTCAGTTCCACCCCCAATATTAATGGAAATTACAAAGAGATAAATTTAAATTTAGGCTTGACCTCAGGAAAAACTTCCTAAGTAGAACTGACCAAAAGTGGAATAGGATGCTTAGGGAAATGATAAGTTCTCTTTCTTTGGACCCACTGGCAATAAGGTGATACCATACATAGAATGACAGGCTTAGAGTCAGAAAGACCCAAGTTCAAATCTGATCTCAGACACTTACTGTGTGACCCTGGGGCAAGACACTTAACCTGATTTGTCTCAGTTTCCTCATCTGTAAAAATGAGCTGGATAAGGAAATGGCAAGCTACCTCAGTGTCTTTGGCAAGAAAATTCCAAATATCATTACATTACAAATATCATTATAAACAACTGAAAAATGACTCAATGATTCAACAACTTTCTTTGGAAGTCTATGAGCAAAGAAGTTGGACAGGCTCAACGATCTGTCAGATATATATGTGATGGTGAAAATTCCTTTCAGGTATGGGTTGGACTGAGAGGCCCCTGAACTCCAAGTCAGAATCCTGTGATTTTTCCCAAACCCATCAATCATTCCTCGATATGGCAAATTACTTAAAGACATCTTAAAATATTTAATGACATCTACTGAGTCTCCCCTTGGGCTGTTCTCTAGGCTAAACATCATCCATTTCCTTCAATAAGTACTGTTATGGCATTGGTCTATGGGCCCCTTGTTGCCCTGGGTCTAAAAAAGAACCCATTATCTTCCAAGGCAGCTCATTCCACTGTTAGACAATTCTAATTGTTAAGAAATCCTTCCTGATACCAAACTTCCTCTGAATGAACTCCAGACCAGAGTGCAGCAGGACCTCCCTTGTCTAGATACCGTGTCTCTGTTAGCTCTCTCAGCTGCCACGTGTTACAATGTTGATCCCCACTGGGTGGATAAGATCTCTAAATTTTTTTTCACATCCAATTTAATTCTAGAAAAAATCTCTCCTATCCTAGTCTTCTTAGATGATTATTTGATCTTGAACACCAATGTTTTGAAGTACCAATTCCCATCATCCAAAGTGTTCACTCTCCTCAGTTTTGGGTAACCTCAAAGTCTGATAAACCTGTCAACTGTTCCCATTATTCAAGCTGTTTAAAAAAAAAAAGTTAAGTTGAAAAGAATAGGACTAGATTGAATCACTCTAATAGGGACCTTGTTTCTCCAAAGCACTCCTTCCCCAGACAAAAAATCTAGGCCAGTGTTGGCGAAGCCATGGCACACGTGCAGAGCCAGCACTCAGGGAGCTGCTCCATTCCCCCTCTACCCAGTGCCTGAGGACATCTTTTGCATGTCCCATCCCTCTTGTCCAGCACTTTCTCCCTCAGTTCTCTCCAATAAACCTGGGGCTCACAGTTTGAATTTGCCCTCTAGGCACTCGACCTGGGAAAAAGTTTGCCAACCCTGGTCTAAGCAATTCTCAACTTAAAAATGGAAAGTGCCCTCAGAGACCATTGAATCTAACCCCCTTCATTTTACCAATGAAGACACTAAAACCCAGCGGGTTCACAACTAGGGAGACAATATGGTACCAGTGGAAGGAGCTCAATTTGTAGTCGGAGAGCTTTGGTTCTAATCTGTGTGACCCTAGACAAGTCTCTTGAAACCTCAGTTTGTTCATGTTAAAAAAAATGAAGGATGGGGGCAGCTGGATAGCTCAGTGGATAGAGAGCCAGGTCTAGAGATGGGAGGTCCTATGTTCAAATCTGGCCTCAGACATTTCCCAGCTGTGTGACTCTGGGCAAGTCACTTGACCCCCATTGCCTAGCCCTTACCACTCTTCTGCCTTGGAACCAATACATAGTATTGACTCCAAGACGGAAGGTAAGAGTCTTAAAAAAAAATGAAGACGTTGAAAGGAGATATCTCTAGCATTCTTCCCAGCACTAGATCAATATAATGCTATGATTTTCTCAACCCAAATGGTAGCAAGTAACAGAGCTAAAAATTCAAGTCCTCTGACCCCAAAACCAAGCATTCCTACTAGTATACCATTATGCCTCAAAGGGTGAGATATAGAAGCAACTAGATGGCTCAGTTGATATAGAGCCAGTCCTGGAGACAGGAGGAGGTCCTGGGTTCAAACCTGATCTCAGACATTTCCTAGCTGTGTGACCCTGGGCAAGTCACTTAACCCCAAGCCCTTACACTCTTCTGCCTTAGAACCAACACATAGTAACATAGTATTGATTCTAAGATGGAAGGAAAGGGGCTTTTTTAAGGTATGATATATATATCTAGGATGAGAGGGCTTGGAAAGGGTTGTGATCTGCTCATTTAGGGGAATAACCATACGCATGAGATTAAGGACTCATGGAAATATACCTTGCCAAGTGGCTCACCTGTAGCCACCAGATATTAAGAGAAAAAAGAAACAAGCAGCTGCTACAGCTATAGCTCCTACTACTGGTGGGGTAGCTTCTCCAAGCGTGGAGGGGACAGTGGGGGAGCCTGTTTGCTCATCTGTAAAATGAGTAATTGGAACAGATAACAGATGACCTCTTGAGCTCCCTTCTAGCTTAAGTGTCTAATTGTTGATTTATTATTAATCCAGCACTATATTGCTCACCAGGGCTCTGATGAGACCCCGGGGTTCGCAAAGGCTAGAACAGCAGGGAACAAGCTCTAAGAGCTCCTTAAATTTGGGCCCTTGATGTGCCTAGAGTCCAAAAGACCAGTAGAGGGCTGGATTAGGAGACTGGGATATGGGATTGGCCAGTGAGTAATTAAGTTAATTATTGTGATTAATTACCACTCATAAAGGTCACCCAACTAAGGCCCTGGAACTGCTGTCTATACAACTGGAAGAAATCACAAGTCCCTGAAGTGCCAAAGCATTATTACTACCATCAATATCATTGTTATTGTTCTGTAGCTGATGCTATAGATAGAGCTCTTTTACATATCTCTTTTGATCCTTAATGTTAGTCTTGTGAAATAGGAAAGAGAGGCAACTATTGGTCTCTCCATTTTATAGGGAGTGAAACTGAGGCTCAGAGAGATTGAGTGACTTTCCAATGGACTCACAGCCCACAAAGTAGCACAGCCAGTATTTAAATCCAGCTCTCTTGACTACCCAAGTCCAGGGCTCTATCCAAACTGAGGGATGAGAAAGGGAAGGAAAGTTATGATACAAATAAACTTATCCAGGTGTTACAATTAAAATTATCTCAAGAGACTGATTTTATTGATTATATCAGGTTTATCAATTAGGCCAGCATTATAACCAATAAATTGATCTAGGTCTCCACGGCTCTCCTGGCATGAGGGAATGACCTGAGCTGGTCCAGGCAGCTTAATAAATAGATTTTGGAGAGCTCCCTTGACCATCCCAAGACATCTTTAATTGGTCCATCGGACCCCTCAAGCCCTTCCCCAAACTGACAGGTAGATAATCATGTCCACAGGAAAAGAATTATCTCCTTCACTTATTAATCAAATACTGTTAAGGAGGAAGACATTCCTTGGGATTCCCAAGGACAAGAAAATGCAAAAAGTGGCAGACTGAGATGGCAATTCTGACCCAGATCCCAGACACAGGAATACACAGGAATTCTCCCTAATATACAGGAACTAATATAGTACATGAAAAATAAATTCTTTCATAGGTCTCTTAATCTTCTTCCTAATATCCTACCTCCTCCCTTGTCACCACCTATCCCAGAGGTAAGCACTGAGGTCCAGAGCCTTTCCTGATCCTCCACACTCCAACTTGTGCTTTCAAACTCTTAAGATTGCTTTCTATAAAATTTATGGAAATATATAAAAATTCTATAAATGTTTTATTGTATTTATCTGCATATGCTTAATCAATTAGTTGTCAAGTATTTATTTAATGTCTACCTACTATGTGCCAGACTTTGGGAATACAAAGAAAAAATGAAAACAGTCCCTGACCTTAAGGAGCTTACATTCTATTGGGAGCAGCAAACAAAAGTAGATACATGGCAATTTTGAGGGAAGGGAAGGAGGAAATCATAAGCAGAGCTCAGAAGAGAACAAGAAAGCCCTCAAATAGAAGGTGATGCTTGAGCTGTATCCCTCCTCCCTTTTCCCCTCCCTCTCATAGAATGTAAGCTCCCTGAAGTCAGGTACTATTTCCTTTGTCTTTGTATCAGTAGTGCCCAGTATAGTGCCATATATATATATATATATATATATATATATATATATATGTATGTATGTATTAGCTATCACCAATTAAAGATATCTTGGGTTGGTCAAGGGAGCTCTCCAAAATCTATTTATTAAGCTGCCTGGACCAGCTCAGGTCATTTCCTCATGCCAGGAGAGCTGTGGAGACCTAGATCAATTTATTGGTTATAATGCTGGCCTAATTGATAAACCTGATATAATCAATAAAATCAGTCTCTTGAGATAATTTTATATATTCTAAGTCAGTGATAGTGAACCTTTTAGAGACTGTAAGTCACATACCACCCCTCCCCAGCCTTACCCCAGACAAGGGAGGGAGAAAAGGAGGGGAGTGGTCCTAGAGCTCAGCTCAGGGGAGGGAGTCAGTGCTTCTAATGGGCTGTTGAGCAGGGAGCTGCAGTGGAGAGGGGGAAGGGAGCAGCTCTACCTAAGTCCCTCTGCCTTTCTATAGTAATTAACTCTGGCAGACCATATAGTGCATGCCCACAGAAAGGTCTCTGCATGCCATCATTGGTACACATGCCACAGGTTCACCATCACAGTGCTAGCTTCTCACTTATTTTCTATGTAACCTTAGGAAAGTGACTTAATTTTCTGAGCCTCAATTTCCTTTTCTGTAAAATGGGATAGTGAATGATTTGTATACTAGATGATTAGTATTTCCAACTCTGAATCTTAGAAGTTTACTGGGTTGAAAGAATGGGTGGACTAGTCAGGCTAAGGTAGAACCTGAGACTTCTCAGTGGATTTCATTCCCATGGCCTCTGCAAATCCAGGACCCTCTAGGACAGTGGGAGGTAGAGGGAAGGGGGCTCACAGATCACTAGGCTTTACCTCTTCAAACCTGACTTTGGAGTCCTCAGTGCCAGGAAAGCCACCTCCAAGATCCAGGATGTGCATCCGGTAGCCCAGCTCAGTCCCCATTTCAAATACCAGGCGCGCATCTGCGATGGATTGGGTAAAGGCCTGAGGGTCGGAGGAGCAGCCACTTCCAACATGGAAACTTAAGAGAAAAAATCTTGGATTAAGTGGACAAATTTACTAGAGATCAAAGGGAGATGGGAGTGGGGGGGGGGAAGGAGGCAGAGAAGGGGAAGGGAAAGGAAGGAGGGAAAAGAACAAGGAAAGAGGAAGGGAGAAGGGGAGGAGAAGGGGAAAAAGAAGTGGGGAGAAGAAATAATAAGAAGGGGAAAGAAGGCTAGAGAGAGAGAGGAGGATGAAGAGCAAAAGCAGATGACTTAAAAATAAAAGAGATCAATAAAAATGTATTGGGGGGCAGCTGGGTAACTCAGTGGATTGAGAGACAGGCCTGGAGACTGTCCAATTCCTAGGTTCAAATCTGGCCTCAGACACTTCCTAGCTGTGTGACCCTGGACAAGTCACTTAACCCCCATTGCCTAGCCCTTACCACTCTTCTGCCTTGGAACCAATAAACAGCATTGACTCCAAGGTGAGGGTTTAAAAAAAATGTATTGGTGGTTGTTTTTTAGGGGGAGGGGGAGGGAATGTCTCCTGACACATAGAATATTAGAATGAGAATGGAGCTTAGAGAATGAGCTCCCTCAGGTTACTGAGGTAGAGGTGGGGGGTCCAAAGGAAGTTATGACACACACAACTAATATTGTAAGGTCAGGCATGTGATGGCATCACTAATGAGAGGCATCTAGGCAAGGAGGTTTCTATAATCTCTCCCCTGCCCTTCCCCACCCTACCCCACTTCTGAAAAGGGCAACTGGCTCTAAAGATCACCAAGTCAGTGATTGCTGCAAAGCCTTCTGGGATGCCTCCATCCAGATGGGTCCCTACACAGATTCCTCCTACTACTAATAATGAATAATTTTAAGATAAGCCAGCCTCAATTAATGCAGAGACATTGATTAAGACAGAAATTGATTACTAGATAATTTGTTTTTGCCTAAGAACCCATTTTACAGTTTCCAGAATACTCTCTTCCACTATTCTCATCAGATCTGATCTTTAACATTCCCATGAGATAAATAGGGCAGGTATTAGCATCCCCATTTGACAGATGCTGAAAATAAGGTCTAAGATGGGTAAATGATTTGCCCAAGGTCACATGGCTAAGACATAGCACAGCCAGTATAGGAATTGATGGTTTGACAGGTTCCAATCCATTTAGAGGAGTTAAGATTCTAGAAGCCTTTCAGGAGCCAGGTCACCTGTAGGGAACCCATCTACTCACCTAACACCCACCACCTCCATGTTCATCTTCTTGGCAGTTTCTAGCAGGTGTCTACAGGACTTCAGAGTAGCCCCGAGCTTCATGCTCAGGCGGGCAGGAGAGCAGGAGTCATCTGTGGCAATGCGTAAAACCATCCTGTGGGGAGACACGCACACCCCGCCCTCCCCGCTGGGTGGAGATCCACCCCCCCTCCACAGGATCCTCTTGCTTGCTGCCCTCCAGGATATCTTTCTTGGGCCAACTGGCTGTAGGCCCACCTGGCTTAGAACCATTCAGCCACCAAGTATCACCAGGAGGTGAGCCAGGGTGGGCACATACCCCCCCAACCCCTAGCCTGAGGGGATCAAAGCTGTAGCTTAGCCTGGGTTAATTCATCTACTACTGTCCACTAAACTCTAGTTTTTTTGTCTTCTATATTTCTTCACCCATCTTTCCCTTCCCTTTTTCTTTCTTCCCTATCTTCACTATATAGAAAAGATGCTATTACCAGATCGTAGACAGGGAATTCTGAGCCAAAGACATGAAGGGCACCCCTGCCAGATAGCCCCAGGTAGGAGGGACTAGGGAGTGTGAATGGGGCTATCTGGCCCAAACCCCTTTCTACCACTGTCTGGAGCATGTCTCATACAGTGACCACTGGCAAGAAGCAACAGACAAGTCTATTCATTTTCTTTTTTCATTAGCTACCTTCATCTTATACACTCCACTGCTCAAAAACCTTCAGTGGTTCCCCATTGCCCTCCAAAAGTATTCTAAATCTTTCCCCCACCCCTGGCATTTTCAGACCCTCCACAATCTGGCCCCAAGTTTATAATCTCAAAACAAACCCTATATTCTAGACTGAGTACATAGGAGTATTTATTGTTCAAGTTACCTGTGTGGCTATATATTGCCTTTAAGGAACATTGGCTAAGGGCCTCATGAATCTGTAGGACCCCTAGTTGGTGTGGTGTGGTACAGGGCAAACAGTACCAGCATCCTGAGTCAGAAGATCACATCTATAAAATGGGCAACATTGGATTCAATGGCCAATTTATTGCCACTCACAGTAATCTAGGCAGCCTCAGGTAAGCCACCTCTATGGGCCTCAGTTCCTCATTTATAAAATGAAGAGTATTGTACTTAGGTGACCTTTGAGATTCTCCTCCCTGCTCTGGAAGTCTGATCCTCTGATTGACCCAGATTCAAATCAGGATCCAAAATCTATGATCCTAGTTCTACAGCTGGGGGGTGTAAAAAGCCAGATTCAACAGAGCAGCCTACAACCCCCTTCCTCACCGGCAATGTGCCACTAACAACAGTTCACCTTTCTATCACACCTGCAGTGTGCTGCAGCCTGCCCTGACTATCTTGAGAGTGTGATCCTTAAATCGTTCACGGTGAGTGTTTTACATCTCCGAAACTAACAACGCTACGAATCAGGGCACATGATTCCTGATTTGTTGATTTCTAGCCTTTCAAAAAATGATGAAGATGTTTGTAACACAGATTAAGCTTTGAAAGTGTGGCAGAGGTACATTTCCCCCCAGAGAATCCACCCCCTCTCATTGTAGGCAGGTATGCCTATGTGTGGTACACGTGAGTATTATCCTCATTTAATAGAGGAAGAAATTGAGAGACTGGAAAATTAAGTGACTTAGAATCATAGAATCATTCATATAAAACTAGAATAGTCCCTGAGGGGCAATCTAGCCCAAACTTCTCATTACACTAATAATAATAATAATAATAATAATAATAATAATAATAATAATAATAATAGCACCATATATAAGGTTTGTAAAGTGATTTATAAATATTATTTCATTTTTGCTCACAATTACCCTGGAAGGCAGGGGCTATAGATAAGAAAACGAGACACCCAAAGAAACTGAGTAATTTACCCAGGATCACACAAATCAGTCTCCAAGCTCCAAGTCAAATGCTCTTTTTTGTTGTTGTTTTTAACCCTTACTTTCTGTCTTAGAATCAATACTCAATTTTAAGACAGAGGAGTGATAAGGGCTAGGCAATTAGGGTTAAGTGACTTGCCCAAGGTCACATAGCTAAGAAATGTCAGAGGTCAGATTTGAACCCAGGTCCTCCTGACTCCAGGCCTGGTGCTCTATCCACTGTGCTACCTACTTGTCCCTTATACCCCTTCTTAATAAAACACCTAATCTAATCATAAAATAATGAATACTAACTAATTACATTAAGGACAATCCAAAATGTTCATTTTCTACTTGAGGGGACTAGGGCTCAGATGGAAGAAATGATTGTACCAAGGTCATACACAATTAACATGCATAGCCAGATCTTGATGCCAGGCTTCAAAATCCCAGAATTTAGGGAACTGGAAGGGACCCTCAGAGGTCATTTAAGCCAAGCTGCATCTGAACAATAATCCCCCACACCCTCCTTATGACTCTATAATAGCTTGTGTTATATAGTAGGAAGCACACTGGAATTCTCCAAGTTTATTCTGAGAACCTGAGTTCAAATCCCAGATCTGTAAGTTACTCCTTATTGTAACTTTGGGCAAATGGACTAACCTCTCTGAGACATCTGTTTCTTCATCTCAGTAAGGTGAGGGGAGTTAGATTAGATGACCTCTAAGACCCCTTTTAATTCTAAATCTGTATTTTGGGGAATAGCCATTGAGATGCATTCTAATTCTGAAGTTCTTTGAACTTGATACTCTGAACTCTCATTATAAATGGTCACCCAGCCATATGGGTGATATTTCTCTCTCCTCCCAAAGGATCTCAGCCTCTTTGGATAGCTCTTATCCTTGGAAGTTTTCCTTACAATCAGCCTACCTGGCAGTGGGGTGGGACCTCGCCACCTTCGCCAGTTCCACCTCGTTGTCAAAGCTGAGCATCCGAATGCCAAGCCTAGCGGCCTGCTTCACCTGGGCAGCCTGCTTGCATGGGCTGGTATAGATGATCTTGTGGGCAGGGACCCCAATGTGCCGCAACAGCTCCATCTCTGCCTACAAGGATAGTAAGACACTGAGCTTTGCCCTTCGCATCCTGGGCTGATTCCAGCAGGCTGTTCCGTTACCATCCCATGAACTAATCAGAGCCTTGGACTCAAGACGTTGTCATTTGTGTTAAGGCTTTACATGGTGGATAAGAATTCAATGAAAGGCTACCTGGACCAGGGTATACACCGCCAGTCTCAGAGTTAGGAAGACCCAGCTGGGTTCAAGTCCTGACTCTGGTGCAATACTGAACTGGGTGACCCTGGACAAGTTACTTAATCTCTTGATGCCCCTAAGTCAACTCTTTAGGACTAGAACGTACAGAACAAGGGCTTCTGTATGGACAGAGGGAGTTTCCACATTAGGAATTCTCTACATGGAAGGGAAGGGAAGGGAAGGGAAGGGAAGGGAAGGGAAGGGAAGGGAAGGGAAGGGAAGGGAAGGGAAGGGAAGGGAAGGGAAGGGAAGGGAAGGGAAGGGAAGGGAAGGGAAGGGAAGGGAAGGGAAGGGAAGGGAAGGGAAGGGAAAACTATAGGCATAAGGAACAAGAATAAGAAAAGGATAGAGAAAGGAAAGTGAAGGATGTAGGGGATGTCCTTCTCCTCTACACTATTTCAGTTGGTGACCTCATCAGTTCCCATGACACATTTCAATCATCAACTTTATGCTTGCAATTCTCAGATATAATTTATTCAGCCCTAACCTCTCCCCTAATATCCATTTCCAGCTACCTATTAGATATCTCAAACTAAATGTCCTTTCAATCCATTGCTAAATCTCCCTTCATCTTTCACATACACCACCCCTTCTCTCCTCTGACCCCACACCACCATCATACCAGTGGAAGCCTTCACTAGCTCCTACCTGAACTACTGCAAATAGCCTACTGTTGTCTCCCTGCTTCAAGTCTCTCTCCACTTCCAATTCTCTCCACTCAGCTGCCAAATTAATCTTTCTTTTCTAAACCCTTACTTTCTGTCTTAAAATTGTTATCAAGTATCAGTTCCAAGGCAGAAGAGCAGGAAGGCAATTGAGGGTAGGAGACTTGCCCAGGGTCACACAGCTAGGAAGTGTTTGAGGCCAGATCTGATGTCAAATTAATCTTTTTTGAAAAACCCTTTGTCTTTATATGATTATTCAACTTACAAAAATTAACAATATGGAAACATGTTTTGCATATTGAATTGCCTGCTATCTCCAGGAGGGGTGAGGGAAGGAAGGAAGGGAGGGAGACAATTTGGATCATACAACTTCAGAAAACTTATGCAGAAATTTATTACATATAATTGGTTTTTTTTTTTAAACTTACCTTCTCTCTTAGAATCAATACTGAGCATTGGTTCTAAAGCAGAAGAGTGGTAAGCCCTAGACAATGGGGGTTAAGGGATTTGCCCAGGGTCACACAGCTAGGAAGCATCTGAGGCCAGATTTGAACTGAAGAATTCTTGTCTCTGAACCTGGCTCTCAAATCCACTGAACCACCCAGCTGCCCCCAAATTAATCTCACATGCAGCTCTGATTTTTACCCCACCACCACCACCACCACCATTACCATTCAATTAACACTAGGGGCTCCCTATTACCCCCAGGGTCAAACATAATCCTCTGCCATCATCCAAAGATCTTCCACAGCCTGCTTCTCCCACCTTTCCAGCCTTATTACACCAGCACCAGCACCAGCACCAGCATGTCTCCTCAATACAGTGATACTGTCATCCTTACAGTTCCTTAAACAAGTGACACTCCATTGCCCGACTCTGGGCATGTTCTCTGGCTTTCTCCTATGCCTCAAATAATCTCCTCCACCTCCTGGCTTCCTTCAAATTCCAGTTATAATCCCACTTTCTACAAGAAATCTTTCCTGATCTTCCTCCAGCATCTTCCCTCTAATTATCTCCAATTTACCCATGAGAGATTTTATTTAGATAGTTATTTGCATGTTGTCGCCCTCATCCACCATAATGAAGGCAGCGACGGTCTTTTGCCTGTTGCGCATCTCCAGAGCTTCCTTAGCTCGGTGCTTGGCTCACAGTAGGAGCTTAAATGCTTCCTGGCTGGTTGATTAGTAAGGCAATCCCATCAGCCCTCTTTCAAGAGCACCCATGTTCCACCAGGAATCTCCACAAGGGGGCAGCCTCTGCTACCTGAGAATGAGCCTCTAAACGGCATGTTGCAGAATTTCTTCTACCTGAGCTCCTGGCATCACTTCTACCTAAAACTGGCTAGAAAATGGAGGACGTTTCTGCAAAGGGAGTAGGAAAAAGGATCAACCTGCCTCTTAGCAGGAGATTCCCTGCCCTAGCCTTCATTTACCCACACCATCCCTCTCCCAAAGCCTCCAGAACATGAAGCCACTTAGCCAGTGGCTGGTAGATCAAGCCCAGCTCCCTGCAGTTCCCCTACTACCACCCCCCACCCTACTCAGGAAATGAGCCCTGAGAGAGTCCAAGAATCTAAAATCCCAGGAGGCTTTTCTTTAGTCTTGGGAGAGAAAGGAGGTAAACAACTGAGAAGCCAGCCAAAGCTATGCTCTACAAAGGAGAGAGAGTCCATGTTCTTTATTTATTATAGAGATATAAAATAACTATTATCTATAACTATGTAATCATTATTATAATCAGGCCAGATTTCACCCCAGGCTCATTCTCTCAGTCTCATTCAAGCCTTCGGTCTACAACCTGGATTTACCCATCTTCCCCTCCTGTGGCTCCAAAGTCTAACCTCTCTTCAACATTCTCTGTTGTCTTCCCTGCCCATCCTTGGCCCAAAGAGATCATGATGAATATGATGACAGCCCAAGAAATAACGAGATGGATGACTTCAGAAACACATCTGAGGAGATTTATGTGAACGGATGCAAAGAGAAGTGAGCCGATTCAGGAGATCATTGTACAAAGTAACAGCAATATCATATCGTCATGGTGACAGACTGTGAAAGGCTTAGCTACTCTGATCAAGACATCACTCCAAGACAATTCCAAAGGACTCAGGATGAAACTGCTATCTACTTCCAGAAATACAAGTGAAGGATTCTAAATATAAATCAAAGCATATTGTTTTTCACTTTATTTATTTATTTTTTATTTGAGGGGGAGCAGAGGAAGGGACAATATGACTAATATAGAAACATGTTTTATATAACTTCATATGTATAATGAGTATTATATGGCTTGCCTTCCCAATGGGTGGGGTGAAGGGCTAGAGAGAGGGAAGGAATCTGGAAATATTTTTAATAAGTATTATAAATAAATAAATTTTAAAGTAAAAATTATAATCATAGCTCTTTCCGATTTTCAAAATGCTGTAAGGAACCTTAGGGAGTCATCTAATCCAGTCCCCTAATTTTATAGGTGAGGAAACTTGGATCTAGGGAGGTGAAGTAAACCTTGCCCTAGGACACAGTCCGTAATGATAGGGTTCAAATCTAATTGTCCTTGCTACCCTCCACTATACTGCTGCTTTCTTTAAAAATATTTAAATATTTTAAAATATTTGGATTGCTGGTCTTATGATAACATTTGTTTCATACACAGGCATCTTTTCACATTTTAGCTCCCCATTCTATGATGTTTTAAGATTTACAAGCACTTTTTTTTACAACAGTCCTGTGCAGTTAGTATTTAGTTTATTAATCCCCAATTATCAGGTAAGAAAAATGAGGCTCAGAGCAGAGTAATTCCAGGTAGCAGAACTCTAGTACTTGAATCCCAAATTGAATGTCTTGGTTTTATTTTTTTTAGTGGCTTTCCCTTTTTGTTTGTTCTTAAATTTCACATCATTTAAAATATTGCAAATACTTTCTCCCAATGTTATCCTCTTGGTTCCCCCTAAAGCACCTTTAGCCCAGAATGCTTAGTGTCCAACAACAGACACGCAATAAGATTACTGAATAATTAGGAAGCATATTTTAGAGAGGATAAAAAGACTTGGTCTTGGGCAAGTCCCACATGCCACTACTGACATTGTAGATCACTTTGAGCATCACTAATTTCTTCCTCTCTAGAGTTCAGCCTCCTCCAACTGTACTAGGAGGAGGATGAACTATATTGCCTTGTCTCTTCCCCTCCATCCAATATGATTGCCAAATCTCTCCAATTAATTATTACCCTCCAATATCTATTACCAAAGCCTGTCAATTTTATTTCTGCAATATCTCTCAAATAGTTGTCCTTCTGTCCTCTGCCCACTGCCATGACTCTAGGGCAGGTCCCTAAAACTCACACCTGGACTACTGCAATAGCCTGCTAGTGGGTCTGGGTCTTTCTGCCTCAAGTCTTTCCCCACTCTAATCTATATTCTCCCTCAGCCATCCCAGGTCTGAACATGTCACCTCCTACTCAATAAACTGCTTCCTATTGACTCCAGGATCAAATATAACAACCTCCGTTTGGCATTCATAGCCTAGTCCCCACCTAGCTTTCCACCAGTGTGTGATCTCCTCCCACCAATGTGCTCTGCAATTCAACCCTTGCTGCTCTCCTCAAACAAGACACTCCATCTCCCAGACTATATACATTTTCACTGACTGTCTCCCATGTTTGGAATACTCTCCCTCATCTCTTCCTCCTGGCTTCTCTAGCTTCCTTTAAGTCCCAGCTAAAATCTTACCTTCTACAGGAAGCCTTTCTAAATTCTAATGCCTCCCTCTGTTGATTATTTCCTAATTATCCTGCATATGTTTATTACATCATTTTAATACCCTTTAGTCTCCGTATTAATTCTAAGACAGTCGAGGGGTAAGGGCTAGGCAACTGGAGTTGTGTCTTGCCCAGGGTCACAAAGAGAAGAAGTGTCGGAGGTCATATTTGCACCCAGGTCCTCCAGACTCTAGACCTGGAGCTCTCTCCACTGTGCTACCTAGTTGCTTCTTAGATAATTGTTTTCATATTGTATCCCCCATTAGATTGTGAGCTCCTTGACAGCAGGGACTGTCTTTTGCCTTTCTTTGTAGTGTTTCCCATTCGATTATGGGCTCCTTGAGGGCAAAGACTGTATTTTACCTTTCACTGCATCCCCAGCACTTAGCATAGGACCTGGCACATAGTAGGTGCTTTAAATGATTATCCAATGAATGACTTCAAGCTTCCTCCTAAGAGCTAACATTCTGTAAGTTCAGCATCCAGTGCTCATTACATTCTAAGGTTTCTCACCTCGCCTTTTCCAGCTTTGATAAGTCTACATTCTAAGGTTCAACTTCCAGTTCTGACAATGTATGCTCCAACCTCTTAAAATGAAATTCCTGAGGTGGGTCAGAGAAGGAAATAGAGGTTATCCTTACCTTATTAGCACAACTGAACCCCAGCCCCAGCTCAGCCAGGGCCCTCAGCACCCCAGGGCTGCTGTTGCACTTGACGACATAGAAGGGTCTGACACGGGGCAGGTTCTTCAGAAAACGAAGGTGCTTCTTCACCACATCTCCCAGGTCGGCCACAAAGAAGGAGGTACCTTCATCCTACCCAGTGAACAGGAATGAACCAGAATGGAGGCCCAAGGTCCCTGCCCTTCCTCAGATCCCTCTCCCACCCAAACAGGAAACCTCCAAACATCTCATCGCTACGCCAATGGAAAAGCCTGTCACTGCTAGGTTTCCATCATCTATTTCATCATTACTGGTCTAACAGTCATTCAAGGCTAGCATGCGTGAGCACGCCCTCTCTTGGGCTCATTTCCTCCACCTAAAAATGGGAAGAATTGTCTAATTAGAAGCTCAGGATTCAGAGCTGGAAGGAACTTTAGAGATTAACTAGCTCGATCCCCTTTATTTAGTAGGTGAGGAAAGTGAAACCCCAGAGAACTGAGTTAATTGTCCAATATAGCTGGAAACTGATGGGAAGTCTCTTCTTTACATTTCTGTAATTAGCATTTATGCATCTGTCAAATGAGGGTCCCTCCTTTTGGAGGTCTCTAAGGTCTCTTTCCATCTCCAGAGCTATTAGCTTTTATCTTTTCCTACTTTCCACTCCAGCTTATTATTTTATCCTCCTATCTATATAGATCTTGGGATTTGGTTTGCCCACCATGCAGCAAAAAATTTCAGATTCCTCTGCCTGGAATGCATTCATGAAAGGACTATCATCTGATACTGCTCAGTTTTATCCCATATTTTATTAGTATGAAATGCCCTTCTGGAGTCAGCCAAACTAAAAACATTCTTCCTCTCTTCTTCCCTCCCCTTCTCATGCCTCTACTTCCTTCCCCTCCCTTCCCCCTTCCCATGTCTTCCCTCTCCTCCCCTCCCTTTCCTTCCCTTCCCTTCCCCTGTTTCTTATTCCCCAGTGTATGCCTTGAGCTCCTTGGTGCTTTGTTTGCTTTTCCCTATACCTAGAATGTTCTTCCCCTCCCTGTTCAGAGAAACGTGTAGGAATTCTTATGACCAAGGCAGGGACCCCCAGATAGGCACACTTTTAATATCAGAAGAAATTCATAAGAGTTATCTATCAACTGGCCACTTGAATCCTTGAAGGTTTCGTTTTGTTTTGTTTTTTAAACCCTTACCTTCCATCTTGGAGTCAATACTATGTATTGGCTCCAAGGCAGAAGAGTGGTAAGAGCTAGGCAATGGGGGTCAAGTGACTTGCCCAGGGTCACACAGCTGGGAAGTGTCTGAGGCCAGATTTGAACCTAGGACCTCCCATCTCTAGGCCTGACTCTCAATCCACTGAGCTACCCAGCTGCCCCCTCCTTTAAGGTTTTTGAAATCAACATTTTCCCCTAATCTGGATGCTAGAAAAAAATAACAACCCACCCCCCTACCCCTACCATCACCCTTAATTCCTCCCTACCCATAGCCCTCTAGCCCAGTGATTCTTGGGATCATAGAAGAATAAATTCAGTCAAAAAGTGCCCCAAACGTTTAGTCTGACCCCTTCCCTTATTTTATAGATGAAGAAAGTTAAGATTTTATTTAGTGACTTATCCAAGGACATCAGGCAGTAGTAAAAGAGCTGGGATGCTGACCTAGGTTCCAAGTGACTCCCAATTCAGTAATTCTCCCACCATACTTCATAACCCACCTTCCTAGCTAGAGTCTCTGGATCTTCCCCTACCTGCTCTGCAGGGGATCAAATTATTCCCCTTCTTCTCTTTTCCTACCTGTGGGCCCCCCAGGGTCAGCTCCTCCAGCAGGTCTCTGGTGGTGAAGCCCTCCTCCACCATCACAAAGTCTGATTCACTCAGGTAGCCAGCCATGCTTGGGAGCCACGGGGAATGCTAGGTGGACCGGCTCCCGCCGCCGTAGAAAGTATGCAACACACTGCCAGGGTGAGAAAGACAGGAAAAGAAGGCCCCAGGAGGAGGCCCACGAGCAGTAAGCTCACCAGCGGCCTCCGCATCCCTAGGCCCCAGTCTGTTCCCTGAAACATGTGTCAGTGGAGGCTGGCTGGCTTGGGGGAAGAGGAGGCAAGCAGAATCCAGTAAAAGGCCTGGCATTTCAGGGTCAGGTCCTCAGGGGCCCTGATACAAGCGCTGGATATTGTCAGAACAGAGGGATGATGAGTTGCAGAAAAGCATCCAATTGGGATAGAGAGGACTGGATGGCCAGAGCTTTAGGTACCACTTTGCTCACACTGCCTGCCTTCTCTCTCTGTCTGGGTCTCAGTTTCCCTATCTTGGCCAAGACCTCCACTATGCAAGATCACCTCTCCCAGGTCACCCTCCCCTTAAGGCTTCCTTAAGGCAGGACCCCCACTTACCGAGCCCCGTCCTCCTTGTGGGGGGGCAGAGCCAGGTGCGATGCTAGGGGGGCTCGCAGGTGAGCTCAGAACTTGTGCAACACCCCGAGGAGTAGCTGCTGCTGGGGAGCTGAGGCCCCTGTTTCCCGAAGGGACGAAGGGGGTAGAGGGAAGGGAAGAAAGAAAGGAACAGCTAATCAGAATAGAATTGAGGGAAGAGGGACAGTCCGAACCTCCCCCATTTTACAGATGGCAAAACTGAGGCCCAAAGAGTATCAGCGACTTGTCCAAGTTTGGGGGGGAGGACAGGAGGCCCGGCCGAGAGGGAGGAGAGGGGTGAGGGCCCGCTCTATCCCCAACCCCTAGGCATCATCTCCTTCCTCCTCCAACTCACCTTAAAACGCATTTACACGGCTTCTGCCCATAGGTCTCCCCAGCGAGTGAATCGGATACCGGCGCCTCCGCTCCCCCCGCGGCTCCGGCCCGGCCCTGCGGCCTGCGCCCCGCCCGCCCGCAGCAGCGACTGATTCCACACCCCGCCTCCCGCCAGCCTCTCCCTTTATATACCCCCACCCCTCCCCGCGACCCCCTCGCCCCGCCTCCTCTTACTCTTCCGTAGCCCTGGCAACCGGGCATCGCCAGCCCATTGGTCGATTCTGACACAAAGCATTCGTCCCCGGCCGCCCCCTCCGCCCCCCACACACACACCTCAGCATCGTCCCTCACCGCCTCCTCTGCCTCCTGGACCTCTCCCCCTCTCTCCCCTGGTTCACATCCACTGATCCCACAGTGCGTCCCGTTACAAAGGCAGGTAGCTGCCCCTCGACCCCTAGGCTCCAGAAGGAGTGGCCCAGACAGCCTGCCTGATCACTGATGTGGGAGGAGGAAGACTTCCCAGCAGAGCAGACCTTCCCCTTCCAGGGCTCAGTTCCAAATCCAGTACAGATGGGTTGTTCATCCATCCCTTCCGGGCCCAGATCCAATCCCACCTCCCCTGCCCCGCTTCTCCCCCTCAATCCAGCATGAGAGATACTTCCCTTGTCTGAAATAGCCTGTATCTGGTCAAATTAACGGTTGGACGGGGATCTTGGGATTTCATAGTCGAGAGGGATCCAAGATCATACTTCAGTCCTTTATTTAAACGTTGAGGAAACCGAGGTTCGTGAAGTGACTTTCCCAAGGTCACCCCATAAGCAGCAGAGTCAGAATTCAAATCCAGGGTCACAGAATCAGATCCAATGTTGTTTCCAATATTCCACATAAGATGGGCTTTTGGATGTTTGCAACCAGCCCTAAAACCCAAGCCTCTATAGCTCCCTTGGCTCTTGCCACTTAGGTACAAAGTCTGAAGCTCATAGGAACTAATACTGTTAGTGCTCTTTCTAGATCGCTTGCCAGACCCAGCAATGACTGTGAACCAAACACTTTCCTCCCTGCTCTGTAAAAAGGACCAGGGGTTAGACTTGGGTGCCTCATTTGGTGACAATTAAAAATTCCAAGAGAGTAAGTAGCTAGGTGGTTCAGAGAGCCCAGCCCAGATGGGAGGTCCTGGGTTCAAATCTGACCTCAGATATTCCTAGCTGTGTGACCCTGGGTAAGTCATTTAACCCCCATTTCATAGCCCCTACTGCCTGCTTGTCATAGAACCAATACATAATATTGATTCTAAGACAGAAGGTAAGGGTTTAAAAACATTTTTAAGAGATTGGTTTCTGAGTAAGAAAAACAATTTATTAATCAGTCTAAAAATATCCAATAAATTAATTGGTCAGTTCTCCAGTGACCAAAGACAAATTCATTCAGTATCTTGAGTATTTTGAAAGCTCATTATTCAGCCCTCCCAGAGACATCTTTAATTGGTGGATACCTAATGAGGAGGTAGGTTTAATAAGTTTTCAGTACCTCCTTGATCAAAGGGTTCCAATACCTTGATGAAGAAATCAGTAAGGTAAGCCTGATAAAAGGGTGGCCTCCATTTACCTCAATTGGGGACTCAAGAACATCCTCCCTTACATATTTGGACAAGATATGGCTCACAGTCTCAATCTCAATTATCCCAGAAGCTGCTTTGGGGCAGGGAATGTTCTTAGAATTGTCAGGAATAAAGGAGACTTAAAAAACATAGCAATCCCTAATAAAAATAACGACAACAGAACATTATTTTGAAATTAAAATGATACAAAACTAAAAAGAAATCTCGTTTTCTAGCTCCAAGATTCTTTTCATATATATATTTAACCCTTACCTTCTATCTTAGAATCAATACTGTGTATTGGTTCCAAGGCAGAAAGCCTGTAAGGGCTAGGCAATGAGGGTTAAGGGACTTGCCCAGGGTCACACAGCTGGGAAGTGTCTCAGGCCAGGTTTGAACCCAGGAGGTTACCCAGCTGCCCCTCCAAGATTCTTTTCAAAACAGGAGTGTGTAATCCCTTTAGGGGGAGATATGGTGCTTAGGCATCCATAGGATCCTAGAGGCAGATGTCATATGTTAGAGGGCATCTAATCTGAGCCTTTCATTTTACAGAAAAGTAAATAGAGGCCCAAGAAGAGTAGTGACTTGGCCAAGGTCACAGAGGCAGTAAGTAACAGAGGAAGGATGTGAGCCCCCATGGGTCCTCTGACTCCAAAGCCACTGTTCATTTTTACCATACCACAGATTTAGGCACAAAATTTAAATAAACAGATTTCTTTGTAATCCCAGTGGTCAGCACAGAATTGAGTAAATAGAGAGCACTGCCCTGTATGGGAGAAGAGACTGCAAAGGGAGAAGAGACTGCAAAGGATTTAGGCCCAGTCTCTAGACCTAGATGATACACATTGGCTTCCAGAGATTTCTGGTGCAATGGAAATACAGTTCTGAATCGATTTCTGGTTCTGCTCCTTAATCTTTGTGTGAATTTGGGCAAGATGTCTAACCTTTCTGCCTCAATTTTCTCATCTATAAAAAATGAGGGAATTGGATCTGATGGTGAATGAGGTCATTTTCAACCTTGAATTTCTCCTAAATTTCATCTTCTCCAAGCTAATAACACTGCATTCAACTCTCCAGAGGCTTTCCTTTCATTATCAATTGACAAGCATTTATTAAGCAATTATTACGTGCCAGGAAATATACTTAGCACTGGACAGCAATCTGAGAGGAAAGTGGTCCCTGCCCTCAAGGAGATTATATTCTAACAGAGGAAACAATAGGAGCATATAAGTATAAACAAAATACTTCCAAGGTAATTTGGGGAATTTTAGGGAGTATCAGGGAAGGCTGTGTGCAGAAGGTGGTGTTTGTGCTAAATCATGAAGGAAACCAGGATTCCAATAGGCAGAGGTGAGGAGGACATACATTCCAGCAACAAGGAATGACTGATGCAAAGGCACAGAGATGAGCATTGGATGTTGTTGTTCAGTCATTTATCAGTCATGCCTGACTTTTCCTGACCCCACTTGAAGTTTTCTTGGCAAAGACACTGGAGCAGTTTTCCATTTCTTTCTCTGGCTCATTTTGCAGACAAGGAAATTGAGATAATCAAGGTTAGTTGACTTGTCCAGGGTCACATAGCTAATAAATGTCTCTGAGGTCAAATTTGAACTCAGATCTTCCTGACTCTAGGTCTGCTCCTCTATCAAAGGCTCCACATAGCTGCCTCATTGAATGTACCAAGCATCAAGTAGGCTAGTATGGAAGTAATGCAAGGTGCCAAGATGGTATTAAAGTCTAGGAAGACTAGAAAGGTACAAAGGTGCTTTAATATCAGGCAGAGAAATTTATATTTTATCTCCTAGGCAAGATCAAGAGCCCATGAAGATTTTAAGTAGGGGGTGATATGATTGGACCTTCACTTTAGGAAAATCACTTTGGCAGTGGTATGGAGGGTAGACTGAAGGGCAGAGGCATGGGACAGAGAGGTCAAATAGAAGGCTATTGCATTAGTATCCAGGTAAGGGCCTGAACTATGTAAAAGATCATCTAGCAACTTTAGTTTATATTCACTATTTTATGCCTCTGTGCAACTGTATATTCTCTGCACGTAATCCTACTAGGAAATCATTATTTCAGTGAGAAGTTGTAAGGAATAATCCCAATTATTATTGATTGGATAATTGTATATGAGAATCAGTAATCAATAATCATATTGTGAATAAAATAACAGAGAAAATCTCTTGTAATGCCTTGCAAAAATATCCTTGTCAAGGGACATTTTACGCTTGTCTTCAGTGTCCTGGAATGTGTCGAGACATTCTGATGTCTCCGTTGACTATGAAGCTACAGTGACCTTGGCCATCTTTATTTTCACCATATTTGAATGGATGATTACTTCATATGAAAGAGATAAGAAAAAGACCTGGCCTTGAGGAGAGGACTTTCTAAAAGATGAAACTCTGATTGCCCCTTCTGAGAAGAAATATTCAGAATAGCATCCCTTTAAGGGGATGTAATCTGTGTAATTTGACTCTATAGATACCAGTTGACAAATGAGCTCTGGATCTTTGGCCCATCTGGGATGGCTTGGACCCTGATTTTTTGTAATTTATGAATTTTATAAAATATCAGTATGGCACACATATTTACTTTCCAGTATTCATTTTTTCATTTTATACCTATGATGGTGGCTGTACACGTAGAAAGGAAGAAATGTATAGGAGAGAAGTTAGAGAGTTAGAAATAAGATTTGGCAAATGATTGGATCTGTGAACAGATGAGTGTGAGGATTTAAGGATGACATGGGAGTTGTCAATTTGTATAACTAGGAGAATAGTCATGCCCTCAACAGTCTGGATGTTTGGAAGGGAGATGGGTTGGAGATGGGAGGTTATAATGAGTTGTATTTTAGACATGTTGAGTTTGAAATACCCCTTAGACTTTGAACTATGCAATAGGCAGCTGGGGATGCAGAACTAGAGCTCAAAAGAAATATGGATGAGATATATAAATTTGGTAGTAATCTGCATAGAGATGATCATTAACCCACTGAAGCTGGTAAGGCCACCAAGAGAGAGAATATAGAGATAGAAGAGAGTCCAGAACAAAGCTTTGGGACAGTTCTATGGTTAGTGGCTATACCATGAATGATGAGTCTGTAAAGGAGACTGAAACGGATAGGAGGAGAACCAAGAGAACAATGCCATGAAAACCCAAATGAAGAGGGTAGTAAACAGTGTTAAAAGCAAGGTTAGGAAATCCTTGGTAATTTTGGTTTAGGCCTAAATCCTTTGCCTTTCAGAATATCAGAAGTATGTAGAATATCGAAGCTTAATGTAGAAACTACCAGGTCTGGTGTAATCCTAACTTTGGTTCCATGGTATTTGAATTGTTTCCTCCTGGATGCATGTAGTACTTTTTTCTTTGCCTGGGAATTTTTTGCTGTAATAGTCCTGGGAAATAAAATATTCAGTGTTTCTTTCAGGGTGGGAATCAGTGGATTCTTTCAACTTGTATTATCCCATCCTTTTCAAAGATATCCAGGCAGTTTTCCTTGATGATGATATAATTTCTTATAATATGGTGTGTCCAGGATTTTTTTTATCAGAGCTTTCAGACATTCTGATGATTCTTAGATTGTCTCTCCTGAATCAATTTTCCAGGTCAGTTGTTTTTCCAGGAAAGTATTACAGATTTTCTTCTGTTTTTTTCATTCTTTTGATTTGGTGTTATTGTTTCCTGATGTTTTGTGGAGTCATTAACTTCCATTTGCTCAATTTTAGTCTTTAAGAAGTTATCTTCTTCCTTGAGCTTTTGTGTTTCCTTTTCCATTTGGCCAGTTATATAGTCTTTAGAACTTTGTTTTCATTAGTGATTTTTTGGGATTCCATTTCCATTTGACTCATTCTGGGTTCCAAGTTGTTGACTCTTTCTATTATTTCTTTTATATTTTTAAGTTTCTTTTCAAATTCTTCCCAGAATTCTTATGGAACCTGATATCCTTTCTCACTATCCTTTGGGGCTTCACATGTTTCCTTTTTTGCCATTATTATCCTCTTCTGAGTTTATATTTTGATTTTCCCAGACACTAAAGTAACTTTCTAAGGCTAATGGGTTTTTTTGTCTGTTGCTTATTTTCCAGTTTGTTATTTTACCCCCTCATTACTTTGTCTATCTGTTGAGGTTCTGCTCTGCTCCTAGGATAGAGGGAGCTCTATTCCAAGCTTACTACATAACTTTTTCTGTGCTTAGGGTAGATGTGGGTGCGTTGGAGTCCATCGAAGTGCACTTCAAGGGGATAGCCCAATTGGCTTCCTGTGGGAAGACTTGCAACTATTTTATCCAGCTAGATTTCACCCTCTCTGCTGTTGGTTTCCTTGTTGTTCTCCTGTATTAGGCTATTCCCTGCCTGCTCATTACCTCAGGCCATGTCAGATGATCCTAGGACCACAATTGCTGCTATTTTTTGCCTCAGACCACATGGAATCTCTTAGAACTGGCATTGGGTTGCTCCCCTACTCTGCTGTTTCATTGCCCCAGGCTATCTGGCAGCAGCTGGACTATTCCCCAGCTCTGCCCTTTCAGTTACCTCAAGTCACCTAGAAGCTATAGGGATGGAGTTGGGCTGCACCCAGTATGCCATTTCCTTGCCTTTTGCAATGGTAGGGGTGGTCCTCATTCTGCTGGTTCCTCCATTACCACACTCCCTGGAATACTCTCCCTTCTCATCCCAGTGAAGTAATCCCTCCTGTTTTCCTTTGTTTTGAGACACTTTATTTTCTATTTTTGTGTGTTTAGGGGGTCTGTGCAATCTGAGCTTCCCTTATTTGGCCATCTTAGCTACCAGCATGCCTCTTAGATAAATGATCACTGGTAACTTTGGAAAGAATAGTTTCAGTTGAATGACAAATTCCGAAGTGAGATTGTAGGGAGTTAGAGGAGAGGCAGGGAAGACACCAAGCACAAGATGAGTTCTTCAAAGAGTTTGGCTAAGAAAGAGAGAAGAGATATACTATGACAGTTTGAGGTGGTTAGATCCAATGAGGTTGTTTTTTTTTCCTGAGGATGTGTAAATGGGTATATTAAGAGATAACAAGGAAAGAACCAGTAGATATAAAGATTGAAGATCAGTAAGAGGCAAGGATAGCAAGGGAAATCTACTTAAGAAAATGAAAATGGATCAAGTCACAGATGTATCTAGAAGGGCTGGTCTTGCTGGAGAGAAACGCCATCTCTTTGCTGGAGATTGGAGTAAAGGAGAAAATGGTGGGAGATGTTGTCAGTATGGCATGAGAAGAGAGAGAGAACGGTTGTCAGGTGAGGAGAAACAGATAAAAGTGAGTTCCCAATGGTTGTTGGTCTCAAAATTTTTTTAAGTACTTTCCAAACCAAACCTGAATTCCCAATCCAAGACCCCCTAGTACTCTAACCTCAATCCCTTTAGTGCCTTGTTCCCTGAGTTCTAAGACCTCCTAATCCTGAATTACCTTCCCTCTTGTCACTTGTCACTTCCCTCACAACTGGACACCTGAGGCTATCTTCTATTTTCTTTTCCCTCCTCTACCCCCACATAGTCCATGGTTACACCGTTTTGTGGTTACAAAAGTCCTGGGCCTCCTTAATCTTTTGCTTTTTCATTTCCCCTCTCCCAATGGAAGGAAAAACATGGAAGTACAGATAACTGTTACCACTATTTCATAAATAGAATATAACCTCACACAAAGACAAAACCATCCATCACAGAGGCAGGCACTTGAGTGATTCAGCAACAGCAAAAAGAGATCTCTAGTGGAGCACCACAGGATTCTATGTATGGCTATTTAACATTTTTTATTAATGACTTGGATGAAGGCATAAATGGCATGCTTATCAAACTTACAAATGATCCAGAGCTGAGGGAAATATACTGGAAATCATAAACAGCATCTGAAACTGTCTCATTGGCCTGAAACAGGAGCTATATAACCCAAATGCAATAAGGTGAAATTATACTACATCACTTCAATATTGTATGGCTCATGGTGGGTACTCCTTAATTTAGTGTAGATTGCAACCTCTTTAGGTCCTGGCAGATGATCTTTTAAAAAGTCCTTACCTTCTGTCTTAGTGCCAGTTCTAAGACAAGAGTAGCAAGGACTAAAAAATTGGGGTTAAGTGACTTGCCCAGGGTCAATCAGCTAAGAAATGTTTGAGGCCAGAGTTCAAGCCAGGTTGTCCCAACCCCAGGCCTGGGGGCTCCATACATCATGCTATTTAGCTGCTCCTGATAAATGGTTGTGTGAAGTAAAATTGTCTAGGAGAGCTCTAACCCAATCCAATCCTAGAAGACATTCCCCAGCAGATCAACATAAGAATCAGAGTCACTTGGAAGCATCCCCAGCTCCCCCACTGTCAATGCCACTCTGACAATACTTCCAAACCAATCTTTAAAAAGCCTCTCAAAATAACAGGAGTCAAAAACTGATGACAAGATGGAGAGAAAGGGTTGTCCTGCAGAAAACAACTTGAAAGGTAGGCAGAGAGAGTTGATTTTCATGGGATAAGGAAGAACTGGAAGTAAAACTACACAAAGAGGAATGCTGACCAACTACCCCACATCTATTATGATAGGTTCTGAGCCTAGGCATAAGTCAACTTCAGGATCTCAAGACCCTGCCTACACCAACAAAAGAGCACCCCAACACAGCACACTCCTTGAAGTCCCAAGACCCGGCAGCAGCCCACAGTAAGACCCCAAAATCCATAGCACTTGACCCTTTCAAGCCTGTGCTGCAGTGAAGCCAAAAGTCCAGGGCAAAATAGCTTAGAGTGCTGACTCCTGCAAGCCATCAACAGAAGAGCCAGAATCATCAGCTTTCAGAACTCCCAGTCTACAGGTAAAAAAAAAAAAGACTGGGAAAATGAACAAACAGCAAAAGAAACACCTAACCACAGAAAATTTCTATGGAGACAAAGAGCAAGGCATAGAGTCAATAGGGGATTGTAAGATCCAAGCAATCACATGCAAAACATCAAAGAAAAATGGTAATTGGTCTAAGGCACTGAAAGAACACAAAAACAAATTCAAAAATCAAATAAGAGAGGCAGAAGAAAAATAATAAAGAAGGCATCTATAGGAAATCATCTCTGGACCAACTATTGAGAAAATGAAGCCTCAAAAAGAGAGAATTGATTATGAAAGAAGATAAAGAAGGAGCACTTTCCTGGAATAGGGAAGAACCTGTGCAAAGCACAATAGTTGTAAGGAGGTAAAGAAGAAGAGAATAAACAATGTGTCTAGTATGTGCCAGAAACCATTCTAAGAACTTTACAAATATTATTTCATTTCATCCTCACAACAGCTCTGAGAGTGGTAGGTGTTACTATGATTCTCATTTACAATTGAGGAAATTAAGGGTAAATGGCTTATCCAGGATCACACAGCTAATATGTGTCTAAGGCTGGATTTTAATTCAGGTCTTTCAGACTCCAGGCCCAGCACTCTATCCCCTGAGCCTCCTAGCTACTTTCTATTACATCTCAATTTGGAGATATCCTGACAAGTTTAGTAAACAGCTAGTAATCCAGGTTGGCTTCTAAATAGTGCATAAAGGGGAAAAATATAAAATAAGTCATTATAAACAGCACAAGAACAAATAGTTCCCCAGGAGACTTACCTTCAAGCTACCACTGACTCGTTAATACCTGTTCTTTGGATCTAGTCATTCAACAACCAGTTTTGTACCATCACAAATATCTCATTCACGACTTTCTATCTTATCCATACAGATAGCACAAAAGTCTTGGTCAAGTATTTTGCTAAGATCTATATAGATTTTATCTGTAGTGTTTCCTTGACCTAGGGATATCTCTATCAGAAAATGAAGTAAGATTAGATAGGCATGATTTTTTCTTGTTGAAGCCCTGCTGCATTTTTCCCTTTTCTAGATGCTCATTCACCATCATTTCTAATAATACCTTCTAGAACTCAGGGAAACCAGGTGGCTCAGTGAATAGAGATCCAGTCCTGGAGATGGCAAGTACTGGATTTTTTAATCTAGCCTCAGATACTTCTTAGCTGTGTGTCTCTAGGCAATTCACTAAACTTCATTTGCCTAGCCCTTACCACTCTTCTGCCTTGGAGCTTTTACTTAATATTGATTCTAAGTCAGAAAATAAGAATTTTTTAAAAGTTTTAGAGAAAATGTTAATATAGATTAAACATTTACTAACATACTGCCAGCAGCCACATGCACCACAATAATGGGACATAGTTCATCTGGGTATTATTAAAGTCTAATGGGTAGGCTCTATCTTAAAGCTATTGCCTTACTTATCTAGAATTTCAACTAACTATGAATTATTCTTTTTCCTTTCTAGTCCAAGGATCATTTTCCTTGGCGGAGAAAATAGAAGTCAAGTAATAATTGGTTATTTATACCTTTTCTCCATCTATTAGCATGGCCCCTTCCACCCACAATGGACCTATTTCTTTTCCTTGATCATCTTTTTTAATTATACTTTTATTTTTTAAAAACACTTATCTTGATCCATTTTAGCTAATGCTGAACTCTAATTCTCCTTGATACTTCTGACAGAACCATGTCATACCTTTGCATTTATCCTCTATTATCCATCTTTGCTTCCATCTCCTATACAGGTCTTTTTTTTAAACCCTTACTTTCTGTCTTAGTGACACCAAGACAGAAGGACAAGGACTGGCCAAATGGGATCATTTGTGATCAAAGTGACCTGCCAAAGTCACACACCTAGGATGTGTCAGCATCCAGATTTTACCAAGTTCTTCCAACTATAGGCCTGACACTTTGTCTACTGTGCCACTCAGATGCCCCTCATCTTTTTTAAAAAGATTTTTATCAGTATCTTTGGTTTTCATCACCTATCTTTCTTCTGTATCCCTCCTCTTCTTCTTCCCCAAGATTCATCCCTAATAAGGATGTTTAAAGGAAAAAAGAAAAAATATAAAAGATCAACATATTGAAAAATGTACTTTTCTACTTATAGGCTAAACTGGTCAATGAATTCCCTATACATCTATATTGATCTCTTTGGGCAGCTCCTCCTTTTCTTCCTCATTTAAGTTGTTTATATATATATACATTCACATTTTCATTCTTAGATGTTTCCCATTCCTCCTGTGTGCTGACTTCCTTGTATTTTAAGACATGGTATCCTTCCTAAACTTTCTTGGAATCTTTTGAATCAGCTTCCCCAAACCATGTCAGCCTATGGACTGCTTCTATAATTTCTCAGGATTGATGTCTACTTGATGTCCAGGTTTCCCATCATTTCTGCTTCCACAATCAGTTCTTTCTCAATAGTGAGAATCAGACTCAGAATAATAGTTCCCCTTACCACTTCCTCCACATTTTATTGACATAAATTATCGTAAAAGTAAGGCAAGAGTTCATTAGCTATTCTGTTTTGACAGCTCCAACAGATGCAGACACTTGGAAGCCCCGACAACTGTCATGCCCAAGTCATTTGCTAGATCAGTTTCTCAAATTTCTCTTCTATTACTTCTTTATTTCCAAGGTATATGTGTGAGAGTGAGAGGGAAAGAGTCTGAAAAATACATAATACTCTCACAATAATATCACTTTTTCCTCTCTCTGTTGTTCTTCATCTTTTGCTTTTATTTGTTCCTCAAAGTTTTAAGAATAAGAGAATGAGGGTTGAAATACTATACTCTAGAAAGGAATGGATTTCTGAAGAAGGTGATAAATTCTGTTTTTGGTAGTCTTTAGGAAAGACATCCAGAGAAAAATAGAAAGTTGAACTAAAGATTGAGATTGCTATATAAGAAAGCATTGAAGGAGATGGGGTTGTTTTACCTGGAAAAGAGAAAATCAGAGGAAATGATGGCTATCTTCAAGTACTGGAAATAGCATCCTGTGCTAAAATTGTTCTCTTTGACCACAAAGGACAAAGCTAGGAGGAAAGGGTAGAAGTTATAGAGGTAGATTTAAGCTTGATATAAGCCTTCCTTCCAAGGGCAATGGGTTGCCTCTGGAGGCAGCAGCCCACCCCACTGCCCATCTCTTAGGCATGCCAGATGCCATTTATTGGGTGTCTTTTACAGGGGATTCATTTTGGGGTGTGGATAAGACTAGATGGCTTCTGAGGGCCCTTCCAATTTTGAAATTCTGATTTGGTGACTTAGGAAGCTTTTGCAGAGAGATAGTGTCCTCTGTCTAAACTTAACTATTGTCATGGTCAGAACAATAAGAGTAATGACAGTGGAATGCTCTCCAGGAAACTAGAGTGTGGTGTGACCAGGCCAAAATGAATAGAGGAAAAGATAGATCAATGGATAGACATAGATAGATAGATAGATAGATAGATAGATAGATAGATAGACAGACATAGATAGATAGATAGATAGATAGATAGATAGATAGATAGATAGATGAATAGATGAATGGGTGTACTGCCCACAGAGCATTTGAGTGAATGAACATTAATTGAGACAATTCTGTCAAGCTCAGTCCTTTCTTGCTCAAGCTAATATTGAATGACTTGTGGCCTAGTCTCTGAATTCATCTTTCATTAGGTTCTTTTCAGTTCAGTACAATTCAGAAATACTTTTTAAGTTCCTATGAAAAACCCTATACTTGACACCAAGCATGCAAATGAAAAATGATGCATTTCATTTTTTTTTAATTCTTAAGAAAATTTCAGAGGACATAAATAGAAACTATTCAAATGAGAAAGAAAAGAAGTTCTATAAAGAAACCAATGTGGATACACAGGAAACTGGTTCATCAGTCAAACAATCCTCCAGATGCAGAATAAGACATTTTCAGACACAGTCAATGCAGGAATTTGTTTTGCTTAACTATGCATATTTGTTACAAGGATTATGTTTTTCTTTACCTTTTCTTCCAAAGCAGGAGGTGGGAGGAGGTATGAATAGTTAAGGGAGGGGGGAGAATAAAAAGGAGGGAATGGAGGGAGGGAAGGTGGAAAGAAAGTAAGAAATAAGGAAAGAAAGAAAATGAAAGGGAAAGAAATGAGGGAAAAAAGAGAGAAAGAAAGAAAGAAAGAGAAAGAAAGAAAGAAAGAAAGAAAGAAAGAAAGAAAGAAAGAAAGAAAGAAAGAAAGAAAGAAAGAAAGAAAGAAAGAAAGAAAGAAAGAAAGAAAGAAAGAAAGAAAGAAAGAAAGAAAGAAAGAAAGAAAGAAAGAAAGAAAGAAAGAAAGAAAGAAAGAAAGAAAGAAAGAAAGAAAGAAAGAGAAAGAAAATATCATTGAGGCACTCTTATTTTTTTAATTCAGAGAAAAGAATAGAGAAAGGCCAAAAAGAAGCACAGTCAAATTGGATAATTTAAAAAATCACAAGTTGAACTTATATACTTTAAAAAGAAAAGTGAGGTCTAGATAATAGAGACCTGTAGTTTCATGTCCAAGCATATTTTTTCTGTGTTATTGTATATGTGGCAATGCTTGTTTATTTGGTACTTGTTCAGAACAATAAAAAATGAGAATTGTATAGAAAGGAAAGTCCCCAGATTCACAGAGTTTAAAATCTAAAAGAGAGGGGCAGCTAGGTAGCACAGTGGATAGTATGTCAGACCTGGAATTGTGGAGAAACTGAGTTCAAACCTCCTCATATGCTTCTTAGCTGTGTCATCCTGGACAAGTTATTTAACCCCCATTGCCTAGCCCTTACCCCTCTCTTCTACCTTGGAATTGATATTTAGTCTTGATTCTAAGACAGAAGATAAGGAGATATATAGATAGATGTATATGAAGAGAGAGAGAGAGAGAGAGAGAGAGAGAGAGAGAGAGAGAGAGAGAGAGAGAGAGAGAGAGATGTGACAGGGAGAGAAAGGGGAAAATATATGAAATATGTATTGCATAGTACATAGGTCAGCCTCCAACTCGGAACAATCTGGGTTCAAGTTCTGTCTCTGAAACATTTGTCTGTATGTCTCTAGTCAAGTCAATTAACTTTGTGCCACAAGCACATCTCTAAGATTACAAAGTACAAAGCAGTCACCAATCCTTTTTTTAAGATTTTACTATTACTTTTTTGTTTTATATCACAATTGTTAATCCACCTCACTCCACCCCCACCTAAAGAATGTTCCCTTTTGACAAAGAAAAACAGCTAATCATGTGACACAATAACAGTCAGACAGCTATTGTAAAATTCCCCATAGATAGTATTCCACCTCTTCTAGGACAGATGGGAGGTCTATATCTCCGGTGTTTCTTGTTTTTTTCTAACCCTTACTTTCTTTCTTAGTAACAACTATAAGACATAAAGGCAAGAGCTAAGCAAATGGGGTTAAATGACTTGCCCAGATTCACATAGCTAAGAAATGTCTGAGACCACATTTGAACCCAAGTCCATTCCTGGAGCTCTATCCACTCTGCCACCTAGCTGCCCCAAGGATCATATCTACTTCTTCCAGCACTATTAATAAACACATGAGTGAATAGATGAGTGGGAAAGCATTTATTAATTTCTTTGTGCAAAGCACCATGCTAAATTCTGGGGATACAAATAGAAAAGCAAGATCATCTTTGCTTTCAAAGATCTTGACTTTTAACAAGGGAAAGAAACATACATGGGAGGTTTCAGCTGTGAGTCAGATGGAAAGGTATCATAGTCCTTAGTGTGTAATACTAAAGCAGAAGGCAATGCATCTTCTTCAATATCATTTCCACTGATAAAAACCCATATCTGTTTTTGTTATTGAATCACTGGATGGTGCCAAGAACTTTGATGGCAAGAAATTTCTCTTCTTCATCTCCAATAGTTGTGGCTGCCAAAGAAGCAGGGTTGTAGCACCTACAGAAACAACTGCCATGTAGCAAATCCACAAGGATTTATTCCCTAGATGAGCACTGAGAGGACTGAGTTAAAAGCAGAGTCAATGGTTGGGTGTGGGGAGAAGGGAGGTTGATGCTAGCCCAGATGTTCTTGAACTTACCTGCCCACTGGTGGCATTCAGTGGACAATTGCTTGCAACCATGTCTCCTGATATCTTAAATAGAAATACAACAGTAGTCCATCTTCATTGGCTTAAAGGAGTTTTCTCACCGGATGCTCCCTGTATTAATGAAATCATAGGTCTAAACCAAAAAACAAAATGTACACAATTGCCATGATACAAGGGAGATTAAGAAAATTACAGTGGAAAAGTATAGGCAGAGTACTATAGGAAATTGGGAAGATATCTCTTTCACAAGCAGGGGAGAAAGGAAAATTAGGGAAGGTTTCATGCAGAGTAATCCAGGAGGAACAACCCTCTCTTTTTACACAGTAGGAAACAAAGGGTCACAATAAGGTCAAAAGTGGAACTTCAGTGGAGTAGATGGGAAAGGAGGTATATGGGATATGTGCAGGGAGGACTAGCACCTCTGTGTGAGGACTTGATAACTTTGCTATAAGAAACAATGAATAAAAAGATGAAATGTTATAAGATTAATTCTGGTGATCTTGGGATTATTGGTTAATTTTATTCAGTTTCTTACAGCAAAGTAATATTCCTTTATGTCATGTACCACAGTTTGTATAATCACTTCCTAATTAATAGATGTCTATTTTATTTGTAATTCTATACTACCATAAGAGTACTATTATCAATATTTTGGTGTCTTTTTCTGCCTTTGACCTTCATTGGGATATATATGTAGTTGTATGATCTCTGGGTCAAAGAGAATGGCCCTTTAATCATTTTTTGGGATAATTCTACATTGCTTTCTAGAATGATTAGACCAGTTCATAGCTGTGTGGTTTTTAAGGTCTCTTCCAAGTCAAAATCCTATCAGGATATTTAGATATGGAAAATAACTATGATTAACTGAGAAGTTACACACCATCTTTCATGTCAAATCCAAATCATTCTCCTGAACTTTGTAAGAATTCAAATTGATTTTGGTCAAATTCAGAGTTATAAAAAGTTGTCGTGGTCACCATTTATAAAAATTAACTCTTAAATCACAAGGTTATTAGTAGCTTTAGTAGCTTTATTACAACAAGATAAAGATAGTAAAGAAAGAGAAATGTAGGAAGGAGGTAGGAAATATTGCCTAGCTAAACCTAAGCCCAGATTTGAGTGCCTCCAGACTTCAAATGTGAATCCCAGTGCAAATTTCATCAGCCCAGGGGATTGTCTCCAATTGTCTCCAATGAGGCATATCACCAAATTGAAAGGCTGACACTGAAGAGGCTAAGCCACAAGAGTCTCCAACACAGAATTCCTGTTTCGTCAAGAACCACCAAGACAGAATCACCAACACAGAAGTCCTCCCACTGCAAGAGACACCAAGGCAGCAGAATGACTCAAAAGTCCCTCAGCTGGTTTTTATAAGCAGTTTTTTTCACATTACTTCCTGTCTCTATGGTTTCTAACTCCTTTCACTGTGGGTTGGTCTGTCACATTTCAGGAACCATTCATAATCTCCCAATTTGCCTAGCACTGGGACAGTGCTTGGGGTCTTTTAGGACTAACTAAGTATTAATGACTAAGTAAATGTTAAAGGAAGAGGACTCCAAGTTCTTGAATAAGTTAAAATAAAATACACAAAAAAGTTTAAATTTTTTCACAACTTGAAGGGGAAATATACCTAACTTTCTTAATTAGATGAAAGATCATGAAATGTTAATGAACCCAGAGATCAATTAGCCTAATTCAATCATTTTACAGACAAAATCAAAATGGAAAGAAATTGTGACTTCCTCAAGGTCAGATTCATAAGCAGAAGCAGAACCAGAATTTAAAATTAATATCCTTAGACACAAACTCTAATGCTCTTTCTACCAAAGCATACATTGTTTTCTGCAAGAACAGAGGAGGAATAAGAAACATCCTAATTTCATAGTACTTTCAGGGGTACTGACAAACATATGAAGTAGATAGTACAAGTAATATTCTAATTTTATAAATGGGATAATTGATATCACATTAATGAAATTACTTGTTCAGGTCTACATAATTAGCAAGCCTGAGGGACATAATTCAAAATCAGGTCTTCTAACTTCAAGTCTGCCACTCTTTCCCTAACATAACACTATAAGAAAATGTGTGAATGCCAATCTCCCCACTGCAAGAGAGACCTTGAAATAGAAAACCAACGTGTTGAATTATCTCCAGGTATAAAAATATTTTTTACAAAGTTATTAAGTCCATGACTCTCACACATGTCCCAACGTTGAGGGGATAGTTTCATACAATTGTGTCTATAAATGAATAAGCAAACTGGGTGATCTCAAGAAAGCCGTATCACAGATTCACCTTATTTCAAAAGACTAACCAGTGGGAATACAGAACTCAATCACTCTGCAAGCATTTATTAAATACCTACTATACCACCACAACAACAAGACTGACAAAGCAACTGCTCCTATAGGAATCAGTTTGGAGCTGTCCCTGGCCATAGATGCTGACTCAGATCACTATTCTCAACTTCCTCTCTACTCTTAGCAAAGGTACTTACATCTTGGGACTTTTTATAGTTCCCCCATATGAATGGTATGCCAAAATAGCTGAATGGACAATGAGAAATCCTTATTCTAGGTAGACTACCAAATATGCACCATAGCATGGGTTGGCTGGTAGGGGAGGTGGGGTTACCTGACAGCCATAGGCATGTATTCCAAAGGTGCCAAAATAGCTGAATGGACAAGGAGAAATCCTTAATCTAGGTAGACTACCAAATATGCACCATAGGAATATATTCCAAATGTGGCATGCAAAATGGTTAGAGTGGCTCAATGCCACTACCACCAGCATTGTTCTCTAGAATAGAGAAACTGAAAATAAGTTCAGATGGTACTGTTGATACTGTTGGGGAAAGGCAGTGCTCATTTCTACCTAAACATAATTTTGATCATCATCATTGACTTTCCCATTTCTTTTATACCATGTGCTTTGGCTCCCCAGAAGCATGAACTAAGACTCAAATTGATATGTTAGCATCTCATGAGCCTCACTCACTACAGGGAAGATATAAGGGAAGGAAATAATTTCAGAGGGAAGGAAGGAAGGAAGGAAGGAAGGAAGGAAGGAAGGAAGGAAGGAAGGAAGGAAGGAAGGAAGGAAGGAAGGAAGGAAGGAAGGAAGGAAGAGTAATACTGATTGGATTACTGTTCCTCAAGCAAGAGGTAGAAAGTGGAGAGTAGGAAGAAGAGGGCAAAGAAATACATATATGGCCACCAACTTGGGCCCTGTAATGGTAGAAATTTTAGGCTTCTGGGAGAGGTTATGAGAACTGTAATGGTTAAGAATGTGGCTACAGGATTTATGTAATATTGAACAATGGCCGCCAAGGAATTTACTTATGAAATTCCTAAAATGAAACACTCAAGTCAGAATGAAGTTTATGGAGGTTTAATCACACTGGGAGTAGGGAAAGGAGAGGGAGAGAAGGAGAGAAGAGAAAAGGGAAAGGGGCTACTCAACCTCTGACCAAGGCAGAGGGAGTTTTAGGCCCAAAGGGCCAAGGTGGAAAGAATCAGTCCTTAACTCACGTGAGTGATCTGAAGGAAAGCTGTCTGTGGGCGTCCTCCCTGTCCAAGCTCCTAACACCAACTCCCCTCTAGCTCTCTCCACAGGAAGTCAGCGAATTCCCGAGGCTGTTCCCTACCTCACTTCCTGTGTCTCACAAATGCCAATGGTTGGCTCTAGCTTGGCTTAGGACAGCCCAGGTGGGCAGTTAGTTATTTCTAATTTGTCATTGACTAGCACATGTCCGTGTAGTGTGGGTGTGCACAATTTTTGGGTGCTAGACCAAGATGGAGACTTTTAAAATTCACAGCCCATAGCAAGATATTCAAGCTAGTAAAGTCCTGGTGTCCTGAGGATGAGAGGTTGGAGTGAAACATAGACTGAGGTCAGTTAGATATAAAGGATTGAGTGGCATAAAAGACACCATCAAGGAAGTGTCTTGCCTGAAGAACTGAATTGGCCATATAGGGAGAGACTTGGATGAAAGATAGATTATGCTAGGGCTATATTAGTGTCAGTGAAACAGGCAGAGAACTAGAGGAAGACTTTTGGGGCACTTGATAGGTCTATATTGTGTGGAATCTTCATAGAACCACACATTTAAGCAATTCCACTCAACAAGCATTTATTAAGCACCTATTGTGTGTCATGTACCATACTAGGCATTGGGACTAGATACTGTGAAGATGGAATTAACTCTACCCTACTTATCCTTTAGATTTTTAGCCACTAGGAATGTATACACACCCACTTAAGGATTATGGGGAGGGGGAGAGGGGAAGGTCTATGACCCATGTGTGCTAGCGAGTGACAAATCAGAAACAAGCCAAGTTTAAGCCCCTCTTTGCCTTTGAACTTGGCCTTGGAAGAGCTTGGGCTTGAGACCTCAGACTGCTTCCCTTTGAACCAACACATGGTGAGTAAAAAGGCTGACTCCCTTTCCTTGGCTTTTCTGAAGACACTAGCCTCTGGAGAGCTCCCTCATCTTGGAGGAGGCCAAATGGCTGGAAGCCTTGTTAAATTAATCCTCTGCCCCACCCCCCATTGCTAGGGCCTCTGAAACCCTGTCTGGTTCAGACAGAGCAAAAGTAGATATCTACTCTCTTTCTTTACTTTCACTCTTTCCCTCTATTTTATAAGTAAATTGCTATAAAGACATTCTGACATTACTTAAGTAATAATTTCTGGTGACCACACTCTTATAAATTTAGTCCAACCCTTTAATATTCTACACCCTTACAGCACTCAAGGAGTTAATTTTCTGAGGAAATAACATATATACAGAAAAGTAAGCATAAATTAATTTCAGTAGGATAGGAATGGAGCATGAACAAAAAAAAATATGAAATGCTTCCTAAAATGGTATTTCTCATAGGATATAAAGTTACAAATAGGTTGTAATCTACTCCATGAAGGGAGATCCCAATACTGATGAGGCTGTCTGTCAAAGTAGCAAGATACTGAATGACATGAATGATACTACATGATCTGAAGCCACTTGCATGATATCTATTAGAAGTTGGTCAATAGTATTTATTGCTTAATACATACCAAGTACTATGCCAAGAGCTGAGAATTTAAAAAAAGTCAAAAAGCTGTTCCTTCCCTCAAGGAGCTTACACTCTAATAAGTGAGATAAGGAATAAATAGTGATGTACACACAAGACATAGACATTTTAAATAGAAGATCATTTCAGAGGGTAGGGCATTAGCCAGGTTATGCACAATGTGTCCTACCTAGTAACAACCCATGTGGAGGCTGGTAAATCTGCTTCCAGAAATACATGAGATGGAGGGACTTTCCACTTTTATAAAAGACATAAATTATGCAATGATCAATTGTGAAGGACTAAACTATTATTAGTAAAGCAAGTCTCCAAGATGTGAACTTTAGATTACTCTACTCTACTTAGTCTAACAAAATCAGGAATGTCTACACCCATACTTAAGGATTAAGTATTTGGGAGGATGGCCTATGATAGACATGTGCTAGCAAATGACAAATCAGAAACAACTGAAAGACCCCTGGGCTGTCCTAAGTCAAGCCTAAGATATCATTGGTACATGTAAGACGCAGGAAAGTGATGTAAAACCGTCTATATATTTGGCGTCACTTCCTCTCTCTGGTCTCTTGGATGGCAGAGAGGTGGTTGGCGGCAGCTAGCTGAGTGTGTCGGCATCTTGGTGTGGTGGCTACTATTGTCCAGTATTTAGTGGTGAGTTTTCCTTGATACTATACTGGAGGAAGCCTAGTAACCTAGTTTGGTGAGTCATCTTCTATGAGATCTCTCGGAGTTTAGGCTGATTCTTTCTCTTTTACCTCCCAAACACTATCCACTTAGAAGTCTCTAATCTTCTTCAGAAACCTTGTGGCAGAGGATTTTGATCTCCCCCTGGCACAGGCCAGGCGAGAGAAATCCTATATCCTTTCCCTCTCTCTTCTCCTTGATTTCTTCCCTATATATTGATTAAACCACCATATATTTCCATACTGACTTGGGTATTTTATTTGGGATATCCCCTGGTGACCAAAAATTAAATTTAGATTAAGTTGCAACCCTAAATTATCTTTACAAAGATAACCACAAAGGATTCATGATGAAAATTCTCATATCAGACTATACTAGGGGGTAAAGAAGGAGGAAACTGGAATTTTAAAATGTCTAAAAATAATTGTCAAAATTATTTCTACATGTAACTAAAAAATTAAAAATAAAAACATTTTAATTGTTTTTTGAATTGTGTTTTGAATTCTTCCAAAGCCTATGTCCAATTAGCTGGAGTTCCTGAGTTTTTGCTGGTGTTCCTTGGCCCTCCTCTTTTCCATTTGTTCTTTGTTCATTACATGGATAGAAGTTGTCAATTGTAATTTCTTTTTTTCGTTTTCTGTTGTTTACTCACATTTTTTTTCTTCTTTCCCTGTCATTGGAAGTATTCTTGCTTCTTTGTTTACTTGCTGGGGATTGAGCTATTCTGTCCTGAAGGAGCTTCTTCTGGCTCTGCTGATTAACTGGATTAGACTGATAGAGCTAATATATTGTATGCTGAAGGTGAAGAGGAAGGTATGAAGGCTGAAGGTAATTACCCTCATTCTCCTCTCTACTCCTTTCTGCCAGCCGCCTCCCTGCCAGCTTCCAGGTCAGAGCCCTAAGCTTCCCATGATGGGACAAAAGTACTCTGCTGAGGTTGCAGCCTTAGTTCTAGAATCCCAGTCAGCCGAATTCTTATCTAGGGGCTCAGGGCAGTAGGTGGGGGAGGGGTGTTGGAGATTGAGCTTCCCTGCCCTCTGAAAGCTTCTTATCTGCACTATTGTTGCAGGGATTAAGCCAGTTGAGCTAATAGCCAGAGCTAGATGTGCCCTGAGGCCAAAACCTCCAGAGACAGAGGCCCAAGATGGAGAGTGGTGGTTGAAGGCTGTGACCAGGCTACCCTCCTCTCTGCCCCTCTCCTCCAGCTACCTCCCTGCTGGCTGTGGCCAGAGCCCTGAGCCTCAGTAGCTATGATAACAAAGTACTCCCTCCAGGCTGGAGCTCTCACCCTGAATTCCCAGCAACCACCCAAGTCTCAGCATAGTAGGTGGGGGAAGGGTCCTGGGAACTTCCTTTTTTTTCTTTTCCTTAAACCCAAGAATTCAACCCTCTTTTTGTACCTTTTAATTTGAATCAAGCAGGAGAGTCCCCCAGCTCTGTCTTGTTGTCGGATTTGGTTTTGTATCCCCCTCTAAGCACTTTGTTTTTGATTGGTGTCGAAGGGTTTTCACAGAGGACTCAACTTTCACTGTTTCTAAGCCACCTTCTTACTTACATCTCAAAAACATTGTCTTTAAAATTAAAGTCATATAAAATGACAGTGGTATAAGAAATTCAACAGGACATTACCTTAAAGAGATAAGCAGAAGTCACCAGTAGATGGAGCAAAGAAAGTGATTTGATTAGTAAGAACACACACATACATCCCTTAAATGAGCAAAATTTGCAGCACCCATGCAAGGGAAAGAGCTAAAGAGGGATTGGTGACCAGCTTCTCTAAAATTCTCTAAAGCACAAGCTGGTAGAGGTCCTGTGTGTGGGGGGGGGGGGGGTAGAAATATGAGAGGTTATTATAAAATGTTGGACTGAATTATTTGAGATTAGGATCACCAGGAATTTAGTAGAATTCCAAAGAGATTTAATAATTTATTTATAAAATATAGAAAAAGTGAAAGTAAGAAAATCAGAGAGAGGATAGGGTAAGATATCTAACCTACACACTAAGCATTTTGCTCCAACCCCTGACTCAACCCAGGCAGGGCTACTTAGCCCTCAGCTGAAGAGGCCTCCACCTTGAGCCAAGTACCTGGGGATGTAGGGAGCCTCTTTCAAGAGGATAGGTCTCTGCTGAGGTTAGTTCCTTCAGAAAATCCAGGAAAGGAGTCAGTCTTTTTACTTACCCTACATGGTAGTTTTTAAAGGAAAGTAGAAGCAGTCTGAGATCTTCAGTCAGAGCTCCTCCACAAAGTCAGGTTGAAGACAAAAAATCCAAAACAGTTCACTCCACAGGAAGTTCTTGGCATTTTTAAAGACCATTCCTTTTCGTTACTTCCTGTGCCTTCCATCCACTTTTACGTGGACCAAATACAGCTAAAGTTTTGCTTAGGACTTCCCAGGGGGAAGTCAGTCAATTCTGATTCATCACCTGCTATCACACATGTGGGTCACAGACCTCCCCCACTCAAGTATAAGTGGGGTGTATATGTTTCTGGTGATTAAATCTAAAAATGGTCAGTGGAGAGTTAGTTTAATCTTCACAGTCCCTATGGGTAACATTCTTCAAGTTTGTTAACTGAAACATAACCAAAAAGAAAATTGATGAATGCTAAAAGGGATGTGGAAAAATCAAGATGCTAATACCCTGTTGGTGGAACCATGAACTGATACAATTGTTCTGGAAAGCATTATGGAACCACACCCAAGGGAATGTAAAACAATTCATACTCTTTGATCCATCAATACCACTACTGAATTTGTATTCCAAAAAGATCAGAAATAAGGGAAAAGGACCTACCTGTACCAAAATATTTTTAGCAGCTCTTTTTGTAGTGGCAAAGAATTGGAAACTGAGGGATTTCCATCACATGGAAAATGGCCGAACAAGTTATTATATATGGTTATAATGGAATACTATTGTGCCATAAGAAATGATGAATATGATGAGTTCAGAAAAATATGGAAAGACTTACATGAACTGGTGCAAAGTGAAGTGAGCAGAACCAGGAAAACAGCGTATACAGGAATAGATATATCATATGATAATTGACTGTAAAGGACTAGACTATTATCAGCAAAACAAGGTAACCCCAGCAGATTCATGATGAAAAATGCTATCCATAGCCAAAGAAGAAACTGTTAGAGTCTGACTGCAAATCAGCGCACACCATCTTATACATTAATTTTTTCATGCCTTTTTGATTATTTGTGTGATATGTGTCTTTTATCATGGCACGAGGGATATGAAAATATGTATTGCATGAAAGTACTGATATAACCGATATCAGACTAAAGCCTGGGCAGAGGAGAAGGAGAGAGGAAGAGAATCTAAATAGTGTAATATTAGAAAACAATTGTCAAAAATTGTTTCTACATATAATTTTTGTATAAGTCCCACCTTTGAATTAATACTATGTATTGGTTCCAAGGCAGAAGAGTGGTAAGGACTAGACAATGGAGGTTAAGTGACTTGCCCAGGGTCACCCAGGTAGGAAGTGTCTGAGGCCAGATTTGAACCTAGGACCTCCCATCTCTAGGCCTGGCTCTCAATCTACTGAGTCACCCAGCTGCCCTCTATATATAATTTTTAAAATTTTTAAGTAAAAAAAAAAACTTTAAAAGAAAAGAAAAAAGATATGTTCTGGTCAAGAAAGCTACAAAGGGAGTGTGCCAGGCAAAACAGGGCTGAATGATGCTGGATAATGAGAGGAGGAAACCACAATTTTAGAGACTCATTTCCTATGTCTGGGTCAAGCCCACAGCCCTTTCATTTCTATGTTTTGGGGTTTCAGCCAGGAAATCTGCCTCATGGAAAGCACTTGAATTTTTTCTCAGAAAGCCCTTTGGGGAAAGAGGACTTAGAGGGGGAAAGAGGCCTACCTGTCAGAGGGGCATGGTGGTATAGGAGGAAGTCCTTTGGGCTAGTCAGGAGTCTGGGATTATAGCTTTTATTCTGCCACTACCTCTCAGAGGAAATATAAACAATTAGCTTTTCTTCCCCAGGCCTCAGTTTCTTCTGAAAAGTTAGGAAGTTACACTAAACCAAGAGTTTCCAAATTTTCTGATATTATGAAACTTGATTTTAAAGGACAGTATAGTATAGTGGACAGAGGGTCTTTGTAAAAAGAGGGTGATAATACCTTCAGAACTTAAGTCACAGAGGGCTTGGCAAAATTTGACATGATAAATAAATGCTTATTACTATTATTTAAACAACTTGGGCAAAAATTGTCATCAGGATAATGTAATTCTTGATTACACGTGACTGTGGGTGTACCATGAGATACTTGGAGCACCATAATAATGGCACAGCGGTATCAGTAGTCCAAACCACCTCACATTTCCTTCCTTATGCCTCCTTATGCATGACAGTGTGTTAATTACCATGCAAGGGGTTGTAATATCTGGTTTTCCACCATGTAGCATTCTTCTTGTGCCACTAACTCAATGAGATGCCTTTATTCTACTATAATACAAACTTGGACTACCCTCCCAAAAGGCCACAAGTATCCTTACTAGTGACAAAGATACTCAACCTGCAAATACTTAAACAACTCCATATCACTTTCACCAGTTTGAAAGAATTCCAGGGATGACAGTGCATAGTTTAAACTTGAATCTGGGGGATGGTATAGATTATTGCTGAAAGTATCAAAAAACAGGAACTTTATAGCTGTAAGTGCTTCTAGAGCTCCTACTCTCTATCTGGAATCTCCCTTTTCATCAACTACACCATGATCCCAGGACAAGGGTTTCGACATCCTGTGGCCACATAATTTATTCAACATAATGAAAGCATAAAGAAAATAAGGTCTCATACTTTCAGTCCTGCCTTGCACAAGCCCTGTGTTCCTACCTCAGACTATTGCCCAGAACTTCCTTGTATCCCTTAAGGTCATGAATCTCAGAGGTCAGAGACAATGCCAAAAAGCAAAGTATGATGAAACAAAGCTGTCTATTTTTCCATTATCCCTTCAATCTCAGCCAGAGGGATGTTTTTTAAAACATTATTTTATTTGGACATTTTCACACATTATTCATTGGAAACAAAGATAATTTTCTTTTCCTCCCCTCCACCTCCACCCCTCCCATAGCTGACGCACAATTCCACTGGGTATCACATGTGTCCTTGATTCGAACCCATTTCCATGTTGTTGGAATTTGTATTAGGGTATTCATTTGGAGTCTCTCTTTATTCATGTCCCCTCCACTCCTGTCTGTAGTCAAGCAGTTGCTTTTCCTTGGTGTTTTCACTCCCACAATTTGTCCTCTGCTTGTGAATAGTGTTTTTTTCTTCTAGATCCCTGCAGACTGTTCAGAGATGTTGTATTGACACTAATGGAGAAGTCCATTACATTCGATTATACCACAATGTATCAGTCTCTGTGTACAATGTTCTCCTGATTCTGCTCCTCTCACTCTGCATCACTTCCTGGAGGTTGTTCCAGTCTCCATGGAATTCCTCCACTTTATTATTCCTTTTAGCACAATAGTATTCCACCACCAACATATACCACAATTTGCTCAGTCATTCCCCAATTGATGGGCATCCCCTCGTTTTCCAGTTTTTGGCCACCACAAAGAGCGCAGCCATGAATATTCTTGTACAAGTCTTTTTGTCCATTATCTCTTTGGGGTACAAACCCAGCAGTGCTGTGGCTGGATCAGAGGGCAGACAGTCTTTTATCGCCCTTTGGGCATAGTTCCAAATTGCCCTCCAGAATGGCTGGATCAATTCACAACTCCACCAGCAATGAATTAGTGTCCCCACTTTGCCACATCCCTTCCAGCATTCATTGCTTTCCTTTGCTGTCATGTTAGCCAATCTGCTAGGTGTGAGGTGATACCTCAGAGTTGTTTTGATTTGCATCTCTCTGATTATAAGAGATGTAGAGCACTTTTTCATGTGCTTATTAATAGTTTTGATTTCTTTGGCTGAGAACTGCCTGTTCATGTCCCTTGCCCATTTATCAATTGGAGAATGGCTTGATTTTTTTGTACAATTGATTTAGCTCTTTATAAATTTGAGTAATTAGACCTTTGTCAGAGGTTTTTGTTATGAAGATTGTTCCCCAATTTGTTGCTTCCCTTCTGATTTTAGTTACATTGGTTTTGTTTGTAAAAAAAAGTTTTTAATTTGATGTATTCCAGATTATTTATTTTGCATTTTGTAACTCTTTCTATTTCTTGCTTGGTTTTAAAGTCTTTCCCTTCCCAAAGGTCTGACATGTATACTATTCTGTGTTCACTTAATTTGCTTATAGTTTCCTTCTTTATGTTCAAGTCATTCACCCATTCTGAGTTTATCTTGGTGTAGAGTGTGAGGTGTTGATCCAAACCTAATCTCTCCCACACTGTCTTCCAATTTTCCCAACAGCTTTTGACAAATAGTGGGTTTTTATCCCAGAAGCTGGGGTCTTTGGGTTTGTCATATAATGTCTTGCTGAGGTCACTTACCCCAAGTCTACACCACTGATCCTCCTTTCTGTCTCTTAGCCAGTACCAAATTGTTTTAATAACCACTGCTTTATAATAGAGTTTGAGATCTGGGACTGCAAGGTGACCTTCCTTTGTATTTTTTTTTTCATTATTTCCCTGGATATCCTTGACCCTTTGTTCTTCCAAATGAACTTTGTTATGGTTTTTTCTAATTCAGAAAAAAAAATTTTTGTAAGTTCAATGGGCATAGCACTAAATAGATGAATAAGCTTGGGCAGGATGGTCATTTTTATTATAGTGGCTCATCCTACCCATGAGCAGTTAATATTTTTCCAATTGCTCAAGTCTAGTTTTAGTTGTGTGGAGAGTGTTTTGTAGTTGTGTTCATAGAGTTCCTGTGTTTGTCTCAGGAGATAGATTCCTAAGTATTTTATTTTGTCTAAGGTGATTTTGAATGGGATTTCTCTTTCTAATTCTTGCTGCTGAGCTTTGTTGGAAATATATAGAAATGCTGATGACTTACGCAGGTTTATTTTGTATCCTGCAACTTTGCTAAAGTTGTTGATTATTTCGACTAGCTTTTTAGTTGATTCTCTAGGATTCTTTAAGAGTAGACCATCATATCATCCCCAAAGAGCTATAACTTGGTCTCCTCCTTGCCTATTTTAATGCCTTCAATTTCTTTTTCTTCTCTAATTGCTACTGCTAGTGTTTCTAGTACAATGTTAAATAATAGAGGTGATAATGGGCATCCTTGTTTCACTCCTGATCTTATTGGGAATGCATCTAGTTTATCCCCATTGCAGATGATGCTAGCTGATGGTTTTAGATATATACTGTTTATTATTATTTTTAGGAACGGCCCTTCTATTCCTATGCTTTCTAGTGTTTTCAATAGGAATGGGTGTTGTATTTTATCAAAAGCTTTTTCTGCATCTATTGAGATAATCATGTGATTTTTGGTGGTTTGCTTGTTGATATGGTCAATTATGTGGATGGTTTTCCTAATATTGAACCAGCCCTGGATTCCTGGTATAAATCCTACTTGATCATAGTAAATTACCCTCCTGATCACTTGCTGGAGTCTTTTTGCTAGTATCCTATTTAAGATTTTTGCATCTATATTCATTAGGAAGATTGGGCTATAGTTTTCTTTCTCCATTTTTGACCTGCCTGGCTTTGGAATCAGTACCATGTTTGTGTCATAAAAGGAATTTGGTAGAACTCCCTCTTTTACTTATTATGTCAAATAGTTTGAATAGTATTGGGATTAGCTGTTCTTTTAAATGTTTGATAGAATTCACTTGTGAATCCATCAGGCCCTGGGGATTTTTTCTTAGGGAGTTCTTTGATGGCCTGTTGGATTTCATTTTCTAATATGAAATTATTTAAGAATTCTATTTCTTCTTCTGTTGGTCTAGGCAATTTATATTTTTGTAAATATTCATCCATAGCCTAGATTGGTATATTTATTGCCATATAATTGGGCAAAGTAGTTTTTAATGATTGTCTTAATTTCCTCTTCATTTGAGGTGAGTTCCCCCTTTTCATCTTTGATGCTGTTAATTTGCTTTTCTTCTTTCCTTTTTTTAATTAGATTGACCAGTACATTGTCTATTTTGTTTGTTTTCTCAAAGTACCAGCTTCTAGTCTTTTATTATTTCAATAGTTCTATCACTTTCAATTTTATTAATTTCTCCCTTAGTTTTTAGGATCTCTAGTTTGGTTTTCTTCTGGGGGGGGGAGGGTTAATTTGTTTGCTTTCAAGTTTTTTATTTGCATTTCCAATTCATTGATCTCTGCTCTCCCTAATTTGTTAATATATGCACTCAGGGATATGAATTTTCCTCTGACTGCATCCCATAAGGTTTGAAAGGATGTCTCACCATTGTCATTTTCCTCAATGAAATTATTAATTGTTTCTATGATTTGTTCTCTAACCGATTTTGGAATATCATATTATTTAATTTCCAATTAATTTTTGATTTGGCTCTCCATGTACCCTTACTGATCATTATTTTTATTGCCTTATGATCTGAAAAGGCTGCATTTATTATTTCTGCTTTTCTGCATTTGTATGCCATGTTTCTGTAACCTAGTGTATGGTCAATCTTTGTGAATGAGCCATGTGGTGCTAAGAAGAAGGTATATTCCTTTTTGTCCCTATTTATTTTTCTCCATATGTCTATTAATTCTAATTTTTCTAAGATTTCATTCACTTCTTTTACCTCTTTCTTATTTATTTTTTATTTGATTTATCTAAATTTGATAGTGGTTGGTTCAGATCTCCCACTAATATGGTTTGACTGTCTATTTCCTCCTTCAATTCTCCTAGTTTCTCCATTACAAATTTGGGTGCTATACCATTTGGTGCATACATGTTGATTAGTGATATTTCTTCATTGTCTATAGTCCCTTTTAACAAAATATATTTCCCTTCCCTATCCCTGTTAATCAGGTCTATTTGTGCTTTGGCTTTGTCAGATATCATGATTACAACTCCTGCCTTCTTTCTCTCAGTTGAGGCCCAAAAGGTCTTACTCCATCCTTTAATTTTGACCTTGTGAGTATCTACCCGCCTCATGTGTGTTTCTTGAAGACAACAAATGGTAGGGTTTTGGATTCTAATCCATTCTGCTATTTGTCTATGTTTTATGGGTAAGTTCATTATTCAAATTCAAATTCAAAGTTATGATTGTCACTTGTGGATTCCCTGGCATTTTGATAGCCTCCCCTAATTCTGACCTTTATTCTTTAGCTATAACCTTTTAAACCAGTGATTTGCTTTAAATTTTTCCCCCTAGTTCCCTACCTTGATATGCTTCCCTTTCTAGCTCCTCCCTTTTTGTTCCCTTCCCCTCCCCCGCTCCTTCCCTCCCTTTTTGTGTTCCCTCCCCCCCAACCCCCTTGGTTTTCCCTTCTCCCTTACCCTGTTGGATAAGATAGAATTCAAAATCCCAATGGATCTAGATGCTCTTCCCTCTCAGAGTTGATTTCACTGAGAATAAGATTTAAGTAAAAACTCTCTTCCTCTCCTTCTTATAGAATTCTTCCCCTCCCCTTCCCATGTGTATCTTTGTGTGAGAAAGATTATTCTATTTAGTTTTTTCCCCTTTCTATTTCTTGGAGTATGTCTTAGTACCATCAACGATTCCCCCCTCCCTTTTTCTTTCTTCTCCCCCCCTTTCCCCATGTCGTCTTAATGTCCGAAACTTTCCCTATGCGTGATTCTTCTTACTACTTGTAAATCTTGAAATCTCTCAGACTTGTGAATGTTAAAAATTTCCATATTGAGAAATCCTCCACTGGAACAAATTCCCTACTGGAAAACATTCCCCATTTTGATGTGAGAACTCACCAGGATCAGAAATGGGAGGACCTCTACTCCACCCATACTTAAGACTGCTTTAGGGGAGAAAAATCCTTGCTATGGGATGACCTCTACTCCACCTGTACTTAAGACTGCTTTAGGGGAGAAAACTCCTTGATAAACAATGAAAGTACTTGGACCCATGCTTATAATAAGGCAAGGAGTTCTTTGAGCCATGCCTGTTTTTTAGAATTGATACAATGGGATGCTAGGTACCTAAAAGGGTCGGGCAGGTTTTCTCTTAATGAGATTAGTCGAATCAGCTGTGTTTTCTCTGGTTCAGACTTACTGAGGAGATTAGTCGACTTAGCAGGAATTCATATGGGCTGTCCTTTTAGAAAATATCTACAGTGATTGGTAGATGGAAGAACTTAGGGGAGGTGACATAGGGAAAAAACCCTATATAAGAAAAGGAATCTCTTGAGCAAGGGATCCTTGGAGGCTTGGATGCTTGGAGATCCTGAGAGCCTTGGAGATAGGTTCCTTGGAGAAAATCCTTTTGGAGGATCTCTGATGAGGATCACTTGGGAAGAATCTCTTGAGAGAGGCTCTGTAGAAGGGAAGCTTTTGGAGGACAATCTCTTAGGAGGTCTCACTGGAGCTCCTCTGAGGGGACTCTGTCCCTCTGGAGGCTCTTGAGAGAGGCCCTTTGGAACAGTCTCTGGCTGGAAGACTCTTTAAGGAGGACTCTGGTGAGTCCTGGAACTCTCTCTGGTGAAGTCAGCTGAGATGGAGCTGGCCTGGTATCACTAGAATCCTTGCTTAGAAAGACCTTGTGGTGAGTGTTAAAAGACTGTCTGACTGATCTCTCACTCTTAAAACTCAGGTCTAGGCCATGTTGGCTTAAGGCCCTTCATACTTATTTCCTTTTTCTCTCTTTCTCTCTTTTCTTTAATTCCACATTTGTATTAATTAAATCTCTATAAAACCCAGTTGACTTGGGTATTTGAATAATTGGGAATATTTCCCTGGCAACCACCTTATATTTGGTTTAAAAACCAAGACACTGTAGTGAAACATATTTTCTGTGGTCAAATTTACTCACCCTCTCTTATATCTATCACAATTTATATCTTCCATCATTTTAACTCACTACAGTTTACAACATCACTCTTTTAACTGTTACAGTTTAAGGCCTTCAACCATTTTAAACCTAACATACTCTAATGATGCATACAACTTTTGAGAGTTACACATTACATTTTCCCCACATGTTAATATATATAATTTGATATAAATGTAGTCCTTATAGAAGAGAGTTTGAATAAAAGAAACAGATAACATTTTTCTCCTTTTCACTTTCCTTCATATTTACCTTTTCATGTTTCTCTTGCTCTTTGTGTTTGGATGTCAAACTTTCCACAGAGCTCTGGTCTTTTCTTTACGAATACTTGGAAATCTTGTATTTTGTTGAATGCCCATACGTTCCCCAGGAAATATATAGTCAGTTTTGATGGATAGCTAATTCTTGGTTGAAGACCCAGCTCTCTTGCCTTTCTAAATATCATGTTCCAGGCCTTATGGTTGTTCAGAGTGGAAATTGCTAGGTCCTGTGTGACCCTGATTGGTATTCCTTTATATCTAAATTGTCTTTTTCTTGCTTCTTGTAAGATTTTTTCTTTTGCTTGGAAGCTTTGGAATTTGGCAATTACATTCCTGGGAGTTGTCTTTTGGGGATTTTAGTGTAGAGGGTGTTCTGTGAACTCTTTCAATGCATATTTTGTCCCCTTGTTCTAGAATTTCAGGGCAGTTTTCTTGGATGATATCTTGTATTATAATGTCAATATTACTGTTTATTTCTGTCTTTTCTGGTAGGCCAATGATTCTCAGATTGTCTCTCCTTCCTCTGTTTTCCAGGTCTGTCACCTTGTCAGTGAGATATTTTATGTTATCTTCTAATTCCTTAGTCTTTTGACTTTGCTTTATTAATTCTTGCTCTTTTGAAAGATCATTGTCTTCCAGTTGCCTGATTCTGACCTTTAAAGACTGGTTTTCCTTTTCAGTTTGTTCTATCCTGATTTTTGAGACTTCAAGCTGTTTCTGCATTTACATATTTTGGTCCCTCAGATTGCTGAGTTCCTTTTGCATTATTTCCCATTTTTCCTACCAGAAAGCTTCCATCTTTTTGATAATTTCCAATTTAAATTCGTCAAGAGCTAGTGGAGAATTTCCATTTCTTTTGGAAGGTTTTGGAGCATTTGTTTGTGTTTCCTCTTCTATTTCCTCTGTATTTTGTATTTTCGCTCCATAAAATATGTCCAAAGTCACCCCCTTCTTCTTACTTTTCTTGGTGTTTGGAGGCTGTTGCTCCTGTGCACTGTTTGCCATCTCTATTGTTTTTTTCTCCCCTTTCCAGTCAGAAATCTGAGTGAGGAGGGCTGGCTCTCAGTGTAAGGGTTTAATGCTCAAGGCTTTAGCCTCAGGCAAATTCTCCATTCTTCGCAGTTGCGCTGTCTTCCTGGGGAAGCCCAGGGTCTGCCCTCCCCTGCCTGCTGGCGTTTCGGGTTTCACTGCTCTCAGGTGTGGGCCTTTCATGTTTTTAGTTAACTCCCAAGACCTGTGGGTGCCCCTTGCTCACTTCAGGGGATCCCTTCGGGCACTCGTTGATTATAGCATGCTAGTTCTGGCCGCCTGAGACCTGAGTTCCCCTGAGTTTTGGGTTTTACTACTCACAGGAGGGGGTCCTTGGTGGTCTTCCTCAAGTCCCCAGACCTGGGGCTGCCTGTTGTTCAGTCCTGGGGTGCCCCTCCCTCACTTGATTCTGGCCTGTGCCGACTTAAACTCTCGCTCTGTCGGCATGGTGGGTGGGGGGAGGGTGGGTCAGCTTTTCGTTCCCTTATATTGTGGAAATGCCAGAGTCCCTCCTACCTTCAGTGCTGCGCCTTAGTGTGGGATCTCTCTGTTCTTATGAGGATGGTTGTTTTTGTTTTTTTGGGGTTGTCTTTTGAGGTCATCTGCGTCATTGGGTCTGAGGAGAGGAAGCCAGCCGCATCTGCTCTGCAGCCATGCTTGCCCAGAAGTCCCCAGTGGGATTTTTAATAGCTGCCAATCTTGGGTATTCTAACCTTATTACTACTGTTCTGACTTCTACCAACTATCTCCAGATACTGTGGATTCAGAGAAGTGTTGGTAACTCATAGACTTTTATTCCTCTAGTCCCAACTAGCTGATAATCTTGGACCCTGGTAGCTAGTAACCTATAGAGCTCAGCACTATCAATCCCAAAATCTCAGTCCTATAGAAGGGGTAATAAGTTATCCATGTTTTAAATGGCAAACAGTTAGCTATAAACATGTATTAAGTGCTTATTTTGTGCTGGGTACCTTGTGCTAAGCATTAGAGCTACAAAGAAAGGAATAAAATAGTCCCTGCCCTCAACAAGTAAATAACTAGATTACATTCAAGTGAAAAACCAGGCAAAAGGAAGAATGAATAGATGGAAGATCATGTGTGAGGAACAGCTAAAGGGTCAATATCATTAAATTGGATGTTGAAGAGAATAAAGTGTAAGAAGTCTGAAAAAGGAAGAAAGTACTAGGTTGTGAAGAACTTTAAATGACAGGGGAGTTTATGTTTTATTCTAGAAATATTAGGGGGTCTCTGGTGTTTACTTAATAAGGAGGCAACATGATCAGAGCTGAACTTCAAGAAAATCAGTTTGGCAGTTGAATGGAAGGTGGATTGGAGCATGAAGCAGAAAAATCAACCAGAAGGCCATTGGAATAGTCTGGGTAAGCAGCAAGTGAATGGCAAAAGACAGTATAGGAAATTGTTGTGGTCATTTCTGGGCATGTATGGGCATAGGGAAAGGAGTGGCCTTTAGAATTATGGATTGAGACTCCTGGGCTATGGAGGCTTCAGTCTACCATGACCTGATACTATGAATGGCTGAAACTAAAGGAGCAAGAGCCATGCTCACAATCTTCTGTCCTCTCTTGGGGCTTCTTGCCTATTGCAAGCATATACTTTCTTTGGGGGAAGAAAGACAACAAACTTCTATTAAGCACTTGTTATGTGCCAGATATTGTGCTAAGCACAAGGGATACAAATACAAGCAAAAAAAGACAATTCCTGTCCTCAAGGAGGGATTCTCATGGAGGAAAAACAACCCAAAAGAGAGGTAAAAATGGGAGTGGGAAGTGAAGATCAGCTAGGTGGCCCAGGGGATAAAGTACCAAGCCTGGAGTCAGGAAGACTCATCTTTCTGAGTTAAAATATGGCCTCAGAACCTTACTGGCTGTGTGACCCTGGGCAAGTCATTTAACTCTATTTGCCTCAGTTTTCTCATTTGTACAATGATTGGGGCGGGGGGAATAGATAAGCTACTCCAGTATCTATGTCAAGAAAGCCTCAAATGGAGTCACAAAGAGGTGGTCACAACTGAAACACAACAAAGGGAAGATCTAGTTTTGAAGACTAGAAGTCAAAAACAGGACCAGAGGGAAAATGAAGACTAGTCAAGGTCTCCACCACAGAGTGGAGGTTCCAGAAAAAGCCTTCCAATGGGAGAAGAGAGTAAGCTTACAGAGGGATGTTCCAAATTGACAAGACCACAGGGATAGCTAGATGTTCCAGGGTAAGGAGGTCCAGATGCTGACATAAGTTCCAGGATGAAACATAGTAATTTTGAAGTCCATTTGAGAGAGTAATCAAAGAAAAAAAAGATCTCTAAAAACCAGACTTCTGATGTCTCAAATTCATTTTTTTTCAGTTCCTCCTTGTGAACGTCTAGAGGCCTCAAGTCCCCACAGAAATAGTGGGGAAAGAAAGAACCTTAAATTCATGCAGAAATTATCTGCTATGAAAAAAAATGTTAATTTCTGAGTAATGGTGATAAAACAAACAAGGGCCAACCTAAAGATTTTTTTATTGCCAGTTGCACTACCATTTAATGAAAGAATTTTAAAACCTCCTTTTTAGTTCAATTGAAAATATCTTAAAATAGTATTTTCTTTAGCCTAGAACCCCCTTCAGATTTTTTGTTTAGGAAAGAGGATAGAACAAAAGCTAAAAATCTAAAATCTTGCTCTTAAATAAATTAAGGGTGACAACCAAATTTTTCTCATGTCTCCTTCAGGTCCTGGGCTTCCCAATCCTCTATGAAGAAAGTTCTGTCTCTTGTTTTCAAAAAGGATTGTGAAATATGGATCTGCAAGCAGAGAGCTGTTTCAGACCTTGAGGGGAATGGTCAAGGAAGGAATTAAGTTGTAATTATTGTTCTGGAATGCTAAACCAAAATTACATTTTAATATATTTTTATCTTTTTCTTGTTCAAGATTCCTATAAATGTTCCCTCATGTTAAGGTGGGATTTGGGTAAGGGAAACACAAGGGGAAAACATATAAATAAATCTGCTTTATTGTTTGGGAATGGAAAGGAATAAGGGCTTAGGGATATACTTATTCTTATTTTAAAACTAAATGAACTATATTAACTATGTTACTAAACTAAAACCTTAACTTCCCAAATATCCCAATCTTACAACAGGAGTCCAAATCAAAAAGAGCCAGGATCTTTTGCTGTTAGATGTTTAGGTAAATCCAGACTGATGCTGCCAGCAGCCAGAACCAGGAAAAACTCCTTCCTCTGTTGATCACAGGCAAACTTCTCTTAAGGTCTTTAGGAGAGCAGACTAGATCATTCAAGGAGAGCAGACACACTCAGAAGACAAACTGTTGGTCCATAGAATCTTCCCAGATTCCCAGGCTCAGACTCCCATGTGACCCTTGGTCACATGCCACTGTCAATCATTCCTAAGTTTGCATTTCTCAGTTTTTTTGCAACAGTTTTGCAAATTGCAAACCTTTTCATCCTTTTATCACATTTCCCCCCTTTTGCACGAATCATGTTGGAAACACATTTTTTTAATTTATGCACAATCTAAAAATACTTACCAGTTACCTAAACTAAGAAAGCTACCCAAAATAACAAACAACCTACACTCAACTATCTTACTCTAACTTACACTAACCTATTCTAAGGAATTGTAACAAGGAAAAAGGAAAGGGAAAACAAAGTAAAAATGAACAAATACAAAAGTCAAACAAGCAAAATCAAAACAGCAAATAACATCAAACAAAAGATGAACATAACTTTTCCATGCAAATATCAAACTTAAAATACTCTTATCAGCTAAAACAGAATATTGTACTATTATTGCGGTACATTAACATTAAATTTAGAGAAAAAATTTTGAAGATTACAATAAACACAACATTGCATAAGTTTTACAATGAAAATCAAACCAAACATCAAACTCACTTATGCAAATACATGTAACAATAGATATTAGTGAGCTATTTATATAATTTACATGTATATACATATAGTGCATACATAAAATATATACTTATATGCTATGCATATACACATATATACACTTATGTACACTTCATATTTATACATGGTTTACATGCATACATACACTATAATACAATTAATTTACAGTCCTATTATATACCCTATTTGCATATATTTACATATTTATTTACAATTTTGTTTGATATGTGATGTCATATGTTGTTTGTGCTGTGTAATGGGTGCAAGTGTGTAATGCAGTGCAAGCCGGTATCTAATTTTCTTATCTTACTTAATATTACCCAACTAATCCCTATCTTCAAAATATTTCTCCTAACTAAATGTCTATACCTAAACTAAATCTAAGTATGTAACTACATTTTGTTAGTAAATAGCATATCTATAACAGTGTTAGTACCCTAACTATATATTGTTTCACTCATTATGGAGTGATTCAATGTAACCTAACCATGTTCATATTTTGTGTTTGTTTTATTATGTTATTACTTTTGCTATGTCATGTTGTTTTGTCATTTAAATGTCAGTTACTGTTATATCCTTCTGCAATTCCATAGTAGTAAATATATTTGTGTTTGTATGTGAATAAATGCTATGTTATTACTTACTATAATACATTATCCAAAGTATAAAATCATTAGTCCATTTATCCTGTAATCCTCTTCATTGCAAATTTCACAAAGTCTTTTAAATTTATATGTTTTCATTCTTTTAACAATGTCCATTAATTTCTGAATTCTCCTCTTCATCGGCATTGTCTTCTTCTATCCTCTTCCACAGGAATGGTCCTCTCCTTACTGATCTTTTTGACTGCAGACTCAATTTGACTGATGATTCTATCTTTCTGCAATCTCGTCTTCATTTTCTTCTTCTTCAATGATTTGTACATTTCCATTATTTATACCATGTGCTAATTTTATGTGTGAGCAATGATACCAAGAATCTCTACCCAAAACTTTTACTGAAGATGGAGAAACCAACACAATAGTGTAAGGACCTAATCAGCTTTCCTGTGTTGCTGATGTTTTAGCAAATTTTTTTTTACATATACCATATCTCCTGGTTCATAATTATGAAAAGAATAATCCAAAGGGCCAGTTTGAATTAATACTCCCATATCATGTAATTCTTTTAGTCTTTGTAAAAAAGCACTTAAGTAAGAAGCAAGTTGACAATCTCCTCCTAAGAGAGATGTATAGACTGTCTTACAAGTTTTTGCTTGTATTGGAGCATGTCCAAAGAGCATTTCATAGGATGATATATGCAAATCTGCTCTTGGCCTTGTACGTAAGTAAAACAAAGCTATGGGAAGAATCTCTGGCCATTTGAGATGAGGTTCAGCACAAAGCTTCCCCACCATAGTCTTTATTTTCTTATTCACACGCTCCACTTGCCCAGAACTTTGAGGATGATAAGGCACATGATATTTTGGTGTTATTCCTAGATTTTCATAGACTCTTTTCAGGATGTCTTGAGTGAAATGTGATCCTTTATGGGAGTCTATTGTTAATGGTACTCCAAATCTAGGTATAATTTCCTTAGTCGACACTTTCACCACAAAGCTAGCTGTATTTGTATTTGATGGAAAAGCTTCAGGCCATTTGGTTAATCTATCAACAATTACCAAGCAAAACTTGTATCTTCCAGCTTTGGGCATGCTGATGTAATCAATCTGCAGACTCTCAAATGGACAATATGCCAAAGGTCTACCACCTAAACCTTTCTGTCTGAATACTCCTTGATCGAGTTTTTGGCAAACAGAACCGCTTGAGCAGATCTTATTTGCTACAGTATTTATTCCAGGAGCAACCCATTGTCTCTTTACGGTGTAAATTACAGCTTGAGTACCAAAATGACCTTTTGTGTGAATGGCTTGACACAAATAGGTATGCAGGTCTTTTGGTAACAGTGGCTTTCCTGTTTCTTTTAACCATACATCATGTTCTTTTCTTGCTCCAAACTTCTCTTTCCATTTTTGTATTTCTGAGTCTATATAAGTTTTTTCTAGATCATCAGATTCTATAGTTGATAAGTTCATAATATACTCTGGGGCAATTCTGACTGCAAATTTTGCAGTTATATCAGCTCTATGATTTCCTTTAGAAACTGAATTTCTTCTATTAGTATGACTTCTATAATGGATTACTGCTAGTTGTTTAGGCTTCTGGATAGCATCCAACAACTCAGTTATTATTTCTGCATGAGCAATTGGTTTTCCCAATGTAATAAAAGCTTGTTGTTTCCAGATATTTCCTGTAGCATGACAAACAGAAAAAGCATAATGAGAGTCTGTGTAAATGTTTGCGCTTTTACCAGCTGCCAGAAGAAATGCTTGTTTTAAAGCGATCAACTCTGCAATTTGAGCACTAAGTTTACTAGGTAATGATCCATACCACAGTGTCTCAAATTCTGTGACAACTGCAGCACCTGTACATCTAATTCCATTACACAAATATGAAGATCCATCTGTGAATAAAACCAAATCTTGATTTTCAATCAGAATGTCTTTTAAATCCATCCTTGGAATACCCACTAGATCTACTACTTCTAAACATTCATGCATTGGTTCACTGTTCTTTGGCAAATAAGGAAGAAATGTAGCTGGGTTTAATACACTATATTTCTTCAACGTGATATTTTCACTACCTAGAAGTATCATATCATACTTAGATATTCATTGGTCTGAATATGCTTGAGTACAAAATTTCCTCATTAGTGCTTCTATTTGATGTGAACAAAATACTGTCAATGGACATCCCAAAACTAAGTCTGATGACTTTTGAACTAACACAACTGCAGCAGCTACACCCCTTAAACAAGGAACTATACCTGCAGCAATTAGATGTAGCTGACAACTATAGTATCCAATTGGATGATAACTTTGTCCTAAAGTCTGTGTCAGTACACCAGATACAATACCTTTGGTCTCATGCACAAATAATTGAAAAGGTTTAGTATAGTCTGGGATTCTAAGAGCTGGTGCAGATAAAATTTCTTCCTTAAGCTTACTTAAGGCTTGCAGATATTCAAGTTTGAGTTTTAGAGGTTCTGGTTCTGTATTCCTAATTAGATCTGTTAAACATTTAGTAATTTCACTATATGCAGGTATCCATTGTCTACAAAAACCAGTTGTCCCAAGAACAGCTCTGAGTTACTTCTTGGTCTTAGGTGCACTCAGTTTCTGGATATCAGCTATTCTTTTCTTAGTGATACTTCTGGAACCCTCTGACAACACAAAACCAAGATATTCAGCATGAGGCAAAACCCACTGAAATTTTTCTTTTAGAGTTTTTATGTCCACATTTATATAATTCAATCAAAAGAATCTTGCTATCTCTTAAACACACTTTAGCAGATGGAGATGCTAGGAGAATATTATAGAGACCCCCGCGGGAGTCCTATAACACTTATCTGTGGGTAATAACCTGAGGTGGAGAGAGGAGGATAAGGAAATGAGCATTAGTAGGAGGCACTGGGGGCATCACTAGGAAAGAGATACAGTGAAGCAAGAGAGGTAAGAGGAGAGGAGGGAACCGAGGGAGAGAGTAAGTGAGTAAGAGTAAGACTGAGAGAGTCAAAGAGGAACATAGACAGAAAGGAAGTGAAGGGGGAGAGAGCTAGTTAGAGCGAGCTAGTAAAGGGCTAGTAAGTGAGAGTTTCGCGCTAGTTCCCCAGTATTTATTGAAGATTTTTAGGAATGTGGATCAACAAATACATAACATGACATAGGTTTTAACATTGGTTAAATTGACAATGACGAGATCAAAGAGGTGGAGATTAATCCCACCAGAGCTTTGCAAATGAATATACTCCAACGGAGGCAGTGTGGCCCTGAGGCAGCATGGCCCCTGTCAAGGCCCAGCCCATGAATTTGCCTTCCTTTGCTAGTGCTTCGGCCTATCCCTTTCCATACAATGACCATCAAGAGGTCTGACCATGTGTCTGGTAATACAATATCAATACATCAATCATACTTCCCAGATGCCAACATGCCTGGTATGCTACAGATATCATCTTCAAAATGTACTATTGTACTTTCCTTGAATGATATTGTTTTAAGGTCTCTGTTCAAAATTTGAGAAAATTGGCTCGGGCTATCACAGAAACCTTGTGGAAAATGAGTGAAAGTCCACTGGGCACTGTCCCATGTGAAAGCAAAGATCTTTTGAGAATCCTCGTGAATTGGAATCGAGAAAAACACTGAACATAAATCTACTACAGTGAAATATCTTGCTTGACTTGGAATGGATGAGATTATAGCAGCTGGATTTGGTACTATGGGATGAGTCTTTATTACATGATCATTTATAGCTCTCAAATCCAATATGAATCTCTAGACAACTCTGCCATCTTGATCTAGCTTTTGTTTTTTTATTGGCAATATGGGAGTATTGTAATTCAAAAAACACAGTATTATGATCTCTTGTTGAATTAGGGACTCAATAATCAGTCTTATTCCATCTATAGCTTCTTTACTCAAAAAATATTGAGGAACACAAGGAACTGGTCCTTCCTTGGTTCTCGCTACTACTGGATCAGCTGATTTCAATAGGCCTATATCTGTGGAAGACTCTGCCCATAAATCTTCTGGTATATCCTCAGGAATAGGATAGATGGAATTCAACTCATTCTCTGCACTGACTGAATCTAAGAACAGCAATGGAAAAGCTTTCAGAGATTCTTCTGAGAGTTGTAATGATATATCCCCAGTGTCAATACATTGAATCATTGCTCGTAATTTACAAAGCAAGTCTCTCCCAAGAAGGTTCATTGGACATTCTGGAATACATAGAAATGCATGCTCCATGCTTAATGGACCTAGGGTAATCATGTTTGGTTGTAATTTTACTACTCTCTCTGGTTTTTCAGTAACTCCAATCACTTCCATAGTACCAACAGCTCTGCAATTTTTAGGAAGACTTTGTAAAACTGATTTACTGGCTCCAGTATCTACCAAAAGATCATATATCTGATCCCCTCTAGTTACAGAAACATAGGGCACAGTATGATTTGGTGGTTGGAAGGTTTCAAGAATTGGTGCAAGCATAGTAACATCAGTACAAAGCTCAGCCATTTCCTGTCCATCCAAGTCTGCATCTACTTGAATTACATGACTTTCCCAGGATTTTGCATCATCAGCTTTCATATTACTCTGATTGGTCCTTAAATTCTCTCTTAGTATCATTGTTCCCATTTACAATTTCATAATTATTTAGTTTATATTCTTCATTAATTTCTCTTATTATTGTAAAGATTAAAATTTAGGAATATGGGGAGACTGAAGCAGGTAGAAATTAGTTTCTCTCTGCAAGGAGTATTATATTTTTTAGAGGTTTATTAAGGATTAAAGAATATACAAGTAAGAAACATGTGCCTAGGCCAGAGGCCTAGACAAAATAACCTCACATCATGGAAGAAACGCCTCTGCTCCAAAACGGAAGTCCAAAAGAGGCCCAAAAACCTTTGCCACCAGCTTAAATCCTTCCTCGATCTCAGCCCACCTCAGAATTCCCATGAGATTACAAAGCATTTTGGGAAAGTGGAGCAAAGGCTTGTGGGGATTGTAGTCCTGTATTCGAGTCTATTTTTTTACATTATACATTCATTAGTATTTTCTATTAAATTTATATTACAATGTTCTTTCTCTGTACAATTATTTACACCAATTATATCCTCCTTTGATTCAATTAATTCATTTGTCCATCCAAGTCTGTCACCATGTATCTTATTTTCATTACTCCCATTTTCATTTATCCTCAACTCATTTTCAATTATATCACACTTATTTCTTTATTTATTCTCCTGTGTTCCAAGAGGAAACCTTCATAAGGCACTAGCCTTATGTTCAGAATTGGTAATTAACACAAGTGAATTTGCATAGTTGTTAAGTATGTGATATATGGCTAAGGTTGGAAGTTTTATACAATGTTATATTTGATTGGGAATATATGTGCTATGAATAAGAAGAAACTCATATCTATTCAAATATAATTTGTTATAATGTCATAATAGATGTACACAAAATGTGTATGAAATTGTGCTGTAAAGAAAATTAATTTTTATGCAGATTGTGTATAGTGCAATTGGCAAAGGAAACTGGCCAGTCCAGAAATCAAATAAGATTCATTATTAGGCTATTAAGTATAGCTAAAAGGTAGTTACCTCTCCCCTGTTTATAGTAAGAGTAATAGAGACAAAAACTGAAGGTTTTATTCTGCTTGGAGCAGAAGTTTGAAAGGAAAACTGGAATCTTTTTTTTTTAAACCCTTACCTTCCGTCTTAGAATCAATACTGTGTATTGGCTCCAAGGCAGAAGAGTGGTAAGGGCTAGGCAATGGGGGTCAAGTGACTTGCCCAGGGTCACACAGCTGGGAAGTGTCTGAGGCCAGATTTGGAAAAACTGGAATCTTAAGGAAACATTGTTAGGGAACTTTAAACAAAATCAATTTGGAAGTTAAGTTTTTAATTAATATATTGGGGGTAATTTAATATTAAGGTTTTAAAAACATGTAACTAAAATGTTAAAAAAGGATTGAAAAAAAGGAAAGATTTTCTCAGACTACAAGGGCAGTCAAGCATCCACTGTCTTGGATACATTCCAGAAGTAATTTATCCCCTTCCTCAGGTACAGGAAGGAGAACAAAAGTGCTTGCAATTATTTTACATTTATATTAAGGGACCAATACAACAAAATATTTTAAACAGATAAAAGTTTTCATCTACCTTATCTAAACTTTACAGATTATAATTTGAAAAACCTGAGAGATTAGCTGATAGATGGAATAAATCTTGATCTGATAATAAGACATATTACAACTAAGGCTTAAAGAAGTAAGAATTTTAAGAGTTTGAGTATGCCTAAATATTATAACTTCTATAAACTACTATGAAGTAAAAATATGAGCTTTTCTAGAAGCAGACAGGAATAAAAAGCTTTTTTTAATTGAAACTACACAATTTGGCTATGTGATTGGAAATCTTGAAATTTCTCAGACTTGTGAATGTTAAAAATTTCCACATTGGGGAATTCTCCATTGGAACAATTCCCTACTGGGAACATTCCCCATTTTGACAGTGAGAACTCTACTTGGATCAGAAATGGGAGGACCTCTATCCACCAATACTTAAGACTGCTTTAGGGGAGAAAACTCCTTGCTAAACAATGAAAGTACTTAAACCCATACTTATAATGAGGCAAAAAGTTCTTTAAGCCATGCCTATTTTTAGAATTAATACAATGGGGTGCTAAGTACCTATTAAAGGCCAGGCAACTTGTAAACTTGCCAGAAGCAAAGAAGTGAAAACTTATTCAGAAGTTTTTTCTAGTACAAACTTACTAAAGGGATTAGTTGACCCAGCAGTGTTTTTAGAATGGGCTGTCCTTTGTCTACTGTGAGTGGTAGATGTAAGGACTTAGGGGAGGTGACATAGGAGAAAAACCCCTATATAAGAAAAAGCAGAAGCTCTTATGAGGATCTCTTGAGAAGAATCCTTTTGGAGAATCTCTTGAGAATGGCTCTGGAGAAGGGAAGCTCTTGGAGGACAATCTCTACGGAGGTCTCGCTGGAGCTCCTCTGAGGGGATTCTGTCCCTCTGGAGGCTCTTGAGAGAGGCCCTTTGAAACAGTCTCTGGCTGAAAGGCTCTTTGAGGAGGACTCTGGCTGGAACTCTCTCTGAGGAGACTCTGTCACTAGAATCCTTGCTTAGACAGACCTTGTGGTGAGTGATAAAAGACTGACTGACTGATCTCTCTCTCTTAAGACTCAGGTCTAGGCCATGTTGGCTTAAGGCCCTTCATACTTATTTCCTTTTTCTCTCTTTCTCTCTTTTCTTGAATTCCTCATTGTATTATTAATTAAAATCTCTATAAAACCCAGTTGATTTGGGTATTTGAATAATTGGGAATATTTCCCTGGTGACCACCTTATATTTGATTTAAAACAAGACACTGTAGTGAAACATATTTTCTGTGGTCACAATTTACTCACCCACTCTTATATCTACTACAATTTAAGTCTTCCACTATTTTAACTCTTACAGTTTATGACCCCAACTCTTTTAACTGCCACAGTTTATGGCATACAACTATTTTAAATATAACAGTTTATGGCATCCACTCTTTTAAATGTTACATGATACAATTGCAAAAATCCGAACTATAAATCCAGAATCCTAAAGAATCTCAGGTTAGAGAATATGCCTTCCTTTTAATAATAACAATTGATATATTACAGTTAGTTAAATAAAAATAAAAATGCAATAATTTAATCTGTTGTTATCTTGTGCAAAGCCTTGATTCATATTCATGTTTATAAAGTGCTCAGGTATATCAAGTTGAGTTTTCATTTGCATAACCATCATCTTCATGTCATCCCTTCTGAACCAGGTCATCAGATCTTCTAGATGCTTAACACAAAGGCACACAGAGGCACAAGACTTATAAGCAATACAGCCACAGATTACAGCCATTGGTACATACGCCATAAATCCATTACTGGTTTCAAACAATCCATCATAAAAACAGAATGACAGCAACTAGGGAATGCTACAAATATAAAATATGGAATATACAGTAAATAATGGAAGAACATTAGCAGCATATTGGTAAACATGTCTACTGACATGCCATCATCCATTGTAATATTATTGTTACAATGTAACTTGTACATAAACCAAAACAAACAAAAATAGATTTCAAAAATTCAAGACAGTTTTTTCCTCAAGATGGTTACTCCAAGATGGCTGCTGGGGTCTGTGGTGCAGCTTCAGTAACCCCTTCAGCAAGCCAACTCCTAGAATTCTATGTAACCCCCTAAGCTCCTAGCTAGCTAAATACACATTAGAATAGTGCCTTATACTTTAAAAAAACAATCATACAATTAACAGATTCTTCAACCTAGTTGGCTCAGGCAAACTGTTAAGGTAGGATTTGGGTAAGGGAAACACAAGAGGAAAACATATAAATAAATCTGCTTTATTGTTTGGGAATGGAAAGGAATAAGGGCTTAAGGATATACTTATTCTTATTTTAAAACTAAATGAACTATATTAACTATGTTACTAAACTAAAACCTTAACTTCCCAAATATCCCAATCTTACAACAGGAGTCCAAATCAAAAAGAGCCAGGATCTTTTGCTGTTAGATGTTTAGGTAAATCCAGACTGATGCTGCCAGCAGCCAGAACCAGGGAAAAACTCCTTCCTCTGTTGATCACAGGCAAAACTTCTCTTACTAGATCATTCAAGGAGAGCAGCAGACACACTCAGAAAACAAACTGTTGGTCCATAGAATCTTCCCAGATCCCCAGGCTCAGGCTCCCATGTGACCCTTGGTCACATGCCACTGTCAATCATTCCTAGGTTTGCATTTCTCAGTTTTTTGCAACAGTTTTGCAAATTGCAAACCTTTTCATTCTTTTATCACACTCAAATTGTCTTGGACTAAAGAGTTATCTGAGAGCATGGGGGACTATGCCAATTTGGACATCTCTCTAAACTAGAATGATTGTGTCAATCTGAATTTAGGAAGACTGCCAAAGTAGCAATAATAGCAAGTAGATGCAATCCAGATTGCCACACAGTTCCAAGGTACAAAGGTACCCCTGAGGGACAGGGTTTAAATACATTTGCATGGAGAAAGAGAGATTCATGGAAGGCACATACTGGAGAAGCAGTTACATAAGGTGTTTTATGTAACAACCAAAAGTCCATAGAGAGGCTTAGGAGGTTGGTGATTGGTAATATCTGTTCAGAAAAGCAGGTTCCCAGAATAAACAGTTTCTTTTTTTTCTTTCTTTCTTTTTATAAAACCATATTTCAATTGCTCTCAAGCAATTCCCAGGTCTGAGATGAAGCAAGATCAATTTGTAGTCATTTTCCCCTTTTGCTCAAGATGAATTATATCCCTGACCAAGAGAGGCATGTAGGACTTGGATGAGTAGCTGGACCATGTTGGATTTAGGATGGGGAAGAGCATCTAGTCTTTCTGCCATTGGCTCAAATCCTTATTGATAGCATTCCCTCAGTTTTAAGGGGTTCCTCTGAATCCCATTTAACCAGTTAACAGTCGAATTCATTTTTACAAAAATTTATTTACTTCAAAGGTATAGCAAGAAGGAATAGGTAGATATCTCCATGAATTAAAAGCCAGGCCTGGAGATAGAAAGTTCTGGGTTCAAATTTGGCCTCAGACACTTCCTAGATATATAACCCTGGGCAAGTCACTTAACCCCCATTGCCTATCCCTTCTGTTCTTCTGCCTGGAACCAATACTTGAATTCAATCTAATATTGTTTCTAAGACAGAAGGTAACAATTAAATATATATAAAGAACTAAAATATAAACGTTTCCCACAAAACTCCTGAAGGTGTTATTTCCTCTCTACCACCCAAGTTTCAGTTAGCAAGTTAAATCAGGTCCTATATAGCATGATCTTACCAATTCCAAGTCTTGAGATTTCTGAAATTTGTAAACTGGTCCTCTGGCTTCATGGGGCTTCCCTGCCCAACTGAGAGCAATATCCAGCCTGGAGACCTGCATCCAAGGTCAGTCACCACGGAGCTTGAGCTCCAGGTCCAAGGACTCCATTGTCTATGCCTAGAACTGAAAAGAACAAGTGAAACAGACATCAGACCTTAAGGAACAGACCAGCTTCCCCAAGCCTGTTTGATGGTGACCACAATGTCCAAAGGGGTCAGGGTAAGGAAGGTAGTTCTTCCATACATCCTGTGAAGTTTCTGGCCCCCATTCTATGCATAAATAAAACCTTCACCCCACTCCCACCCCCTTGGATGCTACAGGAAAAGAAAAAATGTCACACACTGGTAGTTTTTAAAACATAACCAGTTGTGCAGTCAATAGAAAGAGGCTGTCCTCATTCTTATAGTAGGGGAAAGTCTTCTCCCAGAAGCAGGTTCCTGTTACCTCCCAGATAGCTATCTCCATGTTAGGTGATCTGGACAGGGAATTCCAGGATCAGGAAACTCCCTCTCCTAATTCAGGTCAGCACTTTCAGGGCAACTTAAAAACCTTAGAGAATTGCCTAGAGCACTGAAAAATTAGGTGATTTGCCCAGGGGCCAAACAGCCAATATATGTTGGAGGCAGCCTTCAACCCAGGTTTATCTTGCCTGGGAGTTCAGATCTTTCCTCCCTATATCACAAAGACCTCTCTCCAAATTCATATATAAACAATATTCTTACACAGAAAGATGTTAAATTTTGTTCCCCATAAAGACTTAATAGCTCACCTAAAATACTTCCTAACAATTTTCCTTACACAATCAGAACTTGAAAGGATTGTTTTAATTCCACACCATATGGTTTTCACATATGTGACTTGCTATTTGTAGTTCTTCATGGGAAATTTACATAAAGACTGTCTACCACCCCATAAATTCCTAAAAGGTTAATTAAAATAATTAAGGTGTTTGCTTAGGACAGGGCACATATGGAGGGGTTCAAATATGTCCTCAGACACTTCCCAGCTGTGAGACTGGACAAGTCACCTACCTCCATTTGCCTAGTCCTTTCCCTCCTATCTTAGAGCTGTTTTGGGGACAAAAAGTAAGTTATTGAGAAACAATAATGTTTATTGACAGATAGCATAGGAAGTACTATGGTTAATGGACTAGAACAGTCCTGCTAGCTTATAATTCAACACAACTAAATAAACGATTATTAAGTGCTTGCTGTATATAAAGCAGAGGGGTGAAATCTGCCTCCTGTAACACTCCCAAGAACCATCAGATTAAAATATATTTTACATGACTTCCCATGTATAGTGGGAAAACTTTTTAATAGGGGAGGGGTGGAGGGAGTTAGAGCTTGGAGTGAAAAGTGAATGTGAAAATATAAAAATAAAATATGAAGTTTTATGGGAGTGGGGAACATACTCCAGTCATGGGAGGGCTGTCTGGGTAAAGACATGTCAGAATGCTGAAGGTTAATGATGGTAGAGGTCTGATGGAATGCTATTGAGCTATAAGAAATGATGTGTGGGATGATTTCAAAAAAACCTACATGAACTGATGCAGAGTTAAGTAAGCAGAACCAAGAGAATGTTGTATGTCGTCACAGCACTATCATACAGGGATCAACTGTGAAAGTCTTAGTTACTCTCAGCAAAACAATGATCCAAGTCAATTCTGAAGGACATATGACAACGAATGTTATCCACCTCTGGAGAAGGAACTGATGGAGTCTGAATGCAGATCAAAGAATGCTATTTTTCACTTTATTTTTGTGTGCTTTTATTTGAAGGTTTTGGTTTTATATGAGTGTTCTCTCATAATGTGACCAATATGGAAATATGTTTTGCAATATCATCTATATTTAACCCAGATCAAATTGCTTGCCATCTCAGAGAGGGGACCAGGAAGGAAGGAAAGGAGACAGTTTGGATCTTGTAATTTTGGAAATCCTGGGTAAAACTGTTTTATTACATGTCGTTGGGAAAACATTTTTGTAAATTACGACAGAGGTGGTACAGGGAGCTGGGGGTGGAAGAAGTAATGGGATTTAGAAATTCTCATGTGACCTTCTGATGCAACAAATGAAACCCACAAGCTCCTGTTCTTGAGTTCTCTAAACCTAAAACTCAGGCCTGTCCTCTGACCAGATCCCTTTCAGACATCATTACAGAATTTTTGCTTTCGACCCTGTTTCTTTCTGAGTTGTCCCCTGCCACTGCTTCTTTCTAGCTTGCCATCTGGTCCTCTGAGTTCCTGGTATTATTGCACTAGACTACTCTTGAACATCATTTGTTCTGGAATTCCCTTCCCCCTTCTCCTTCTTCCTTCTTCCTCTTTCCTCCTCCTCCTTCTACCTCCCTCCTGCAAAGACCTACATAAGTGAGGTCTTGGATCCACCGAAATATAATTTTCTGTCCAACACATTTCTTTGCTTAAGAAATTAGAGAAGTTTGCATTTAAGTTGTTCTGGCTGGGACTCTTCAACCCACCCTAAGGGCAATGAAGAGGAGTCTCAGAAAAACTTCAGTGTCAAAGGGCTAGTCTAAGCCATATCTAGACATCCTTCTCATCATTGATTCTGTCCTTATCAAAACAGCAGAATCCACATGTATGCCAATAGTTGCGGTACCTAGAACAGTCAGACAAATGCAGATGGGTCCTGGAGCCAGTTCTAATAACTTTGGAGAGCTGATTGTTAAATTTTCAGTATATTTATACTCATGGAAATATTTATACGCAGAAATCAACAATCTACAGATCAGGGCTTAAAAGTTTATTTATTATTTAGACTTAAGAAAGTCTCAAATGTCTTAAAATGTGTGAGTACATTTTTTATGTCCAAAGGACCTGGTTGTTAAAACATATACCAGCACATCTCTCTTTTGTTCTACAGCCATTGCTTGAGTTCAACAGGAGTGAAGTATGATTGAGGATTGTCCCTCTCATGGAGGTGACATTATGTGGCTCAAAGGGACACCGAATAGACATCTCTAACCTCTTTTCCTACCACCCTTCTCCAAGGGAGCCGATATTTACTGCCAAGAGGGGAAACAGGAGATTAGAGTAAACCAAAGCTTGGCCACTCTACTCTCCTCAGTAAGAGGAAATACCAGGCTAGAATAATATCTATCTCTTCTCTTAAGTATTATTAGTCTAGAAGATGTAACAGTCCACCCATGTGTATGTACAAGGTAGATAATTAATCTGTAAAGATTGTCTTAGGTAAGCACATACTCAGTCCTGTGCATGGCAAGAAAGGCATTGACCTTTGATCCCAGCATTCCTAAGGTTTAGGCACGAACTCAGGTTTCTTTGTGCTCACCTGGCTGAGGAAATCCACGCCTCTACCTTGTAATTTTACACCTGAACCAATGGCAATCCACTGTGTCTTCATTAATATGCATTACGTACCTTTGCATCACAATGTTAATAAATATGAGCAGCTCACAGAGAGCCAGCCCTTATTATCTCTTTCACCTGTCCCTCTCCTTCCTGGAGCTTGGCCTCTGGCCAAGAACAGCTTTTCTAATGGAATTTCCTTTATCTTTGTAAAAGACCTTTCCTTCTTAATCTCCTACCCTCAAGCCAGAGTGATCCCTGCTTAGAGTGCTAGCTCTAAGAGATCAGTGGCTTTTCTCTCAGCTGATCTCTATGCTCTATGTTTCTCTATGTTTCTAACTCCCATGTTGTTGATTTAAAGTTATCTAATTGTCCTTACGAAGTTAGATAGCTGGGGCTCCTGTGAAGCTCACTAATTGTTAAAATTGCGTTGGTATCTGCCTCTATTCTTATCCATTTCCTTGGCTTCAGCTCTTCCCTCAAGGGTTAATCTACTATCTTTCCTTTCTTGTAAGGGCTGCTGGACAGCACCTTACAGAGGAAATGATTTTCAGGTTCAAGATAACTTAGGATCACTGTTTCATTACTGAGGGGAAGATTTCCCCAAACATTATATGCAAGGCTTGATCCCTTTCCCACCAAATACCAATTCCATAATGAACACATATGGAACTTAGCAAAGGAACCCATTTGTCCAATTCAATAGCCAAGCAGAAATCAGAGATAGTATCGTGTACATATGAGAAAAGATAGCATACAATAAAGAGTGATGGAGCTCTCTCTTTAGGAGCAAGGTAATTCAGTTTCACTAAGATACAAAATTCTAGACCTAACCCAAGAGGAAGTCCCTCAAAATCTCTAAAGAAACTTAATAAGGACAGTTAGCTTTTCTCATGTCAGCTTCTTCCCAGTCTTTTTTTTTTTCCCTTCAGCAACCTGAGATGGGGTTAGCATATTCTGTTTTCTCTCTTGAAAGTGGAAGGAAGACTACAGCCTGAATATCCTGGGAGAAAAAAAAATGAAGAAAACTGGAGACAAGATTGCCCACTCCTTGGAGCACTGATCTCCACCAATAAAGAGAGAATCTCATGCCACTGGGCTTTCCGACTTAGTTACCTGTAAAAAACTTGGGAAATTAAGTCATAGAGACTATAGGTTAATAGGTTAATGATAATGATAATTACAATAATAATAACAGCAACAATAACTGGGATATATATAGAGCCTTAAGTTTGCAAGTAGTTTACATCCATTATCTAATTTGAGCCCCACAACCCCTGGTAATTTCCAGGGAAAGTCTGGGCAAAGTAAAGTACATCCACTTTGAATCAGTGATAAGAATAATTGGTATTTTGAGATATTTGCAGCAACTGTCATGTGATATGAAATCATCTGGCTTTCTAGTAATGACAAAGTCAGAGGTACTACTAATACCACTTCGGATTGTTGGCCACATTCATAATGGAAGGAAATACTAAATTTCAGTTTGAAGCTAATTGAAATAAAGGGGTTTGTACTGTAAAAATAATGGACAATTAATTGATTATTGATTTTAAACTGATTAGATACTCCACTTGCTGTAGATCTTCAGTTTATATCAGTGAAGTGAAGCTCATAAGCAAACTTCTCTTCAGGGCCAGGCACAAGGATGTTAAGGAGACTCTTGTTATATAAAAAATAAGTTATTTATTGAGAGTATAAGGATAAAAAAGAATTTCTAACTATAAGGGATTCTAACTCTATCCAAATAAAGCTCCCTGGCTCTGCAAGGAACCACTTCTCCTGTTTCCACAGGTTACACTGATCCTTCCTGATCTGACTAACCCAAATTTTCACTATCCTACAATAAACTAAACACTATTATCCTTATGCAAAGTATATAACTCTTAATTTTGTCTCCAAGTTATAAAAATAACAAAGGCCAGCTGGCTGAGCCTCAGCAAGAACCAAGTTAGGACTCTGAGCCTTAACAGACTCAGAGTCCAAACCAAAGACCAGATCTTTCTTTGGTCTTCTCAGATATAAAAAGCATTTTATCTAGCACCAATAGAGAGTCACTAGTGTTTCCCAAGTTAGAAAAGGAAAATCACTTAGCTCCTTCAGTTTTCCCTCCTTTCCTTCTACCTCAGACAGTGAGGAGAGAGAGAAAAGATGTCACCTGCTCCCAACACTCTGAGAGAGTATAAGTAATTGCTACTCCCTCAGAGTAACTGCCACTCCCAGAGACCAAATGCCACAGAAAAACCTTTAAAACCTCCCGGACACAGTGTCAACATTTGAAATTGACACCCTGCCTTAGATCTGGTTCAAACACCAATTCTTCTCAATCCAGCTTCTCTACTTCTTATCTCTAAACTAATATAACAAGACCCAATTTCTAATATCATCCTTATAATAGACATATAAAGATCATAAACCCCAGATCATCTGCATTATAAGTCCTCCGTCTTTTGGGGAAGTTGGGCACATTTTTGTCCTTGGTTGGCAAGAGATATAGATCATGGGGGGGGGGGGGGGGCTGAGTGGCTCAGTGGATTGAGAGCCAGGCCTAGAGATGGGAGGTCCTGGGTTCAAATCTGGCCTCAGATACTTCCTAGCTGTGTGACCCTGGGCAAGTCACTTAACTTCAATTTTCTAGCCCTTACCACTCTTCTGCCTTAGAACCAATACACAGTATTGATTCTAAGATGGAAGATAAGGGTTTTTTTAAAGATATTTAGATCATGTCACAATAACTGTGGGAAGTAGGTGCTATTAATATTGCCATTTAACAGATGAGGAAACTGTGACTTGCCCAGGGTCATACAGGTTTTTCCTATAAGCAGAGTCTAACTCTACACATTTATAGATAGAGTATGTGTTTTTGCTATTAATGTCATAAGTATTTTCCAGGAAACAGGCAGATTCCATGGAAATCTGTTTTTTCATGCTCTGATCTCAAAACAGCAGCTGTTCCTAAAAGACTGTGCATATTTAGAATTATGAGCAGATGTCTAGATTTAGCCACACTTTCATTATTTAGAAACCACCTTTCAATTTTAAATTGAACTGAACCAAATTGAGTTGAATGTCAGAAATAGAAGTCACCCTGCAATACAGAACCCAGACTATTAGTACTGGAAGAGATCTTAAAACATAGACCAAAAAATGATTGACTTGACAGTATGAAAGCCCTGCACATCAAACCTGAAGGAGACCTTAGGATAAAGAACATCAGAGTTGGGAGGGTTCTTAGAGCAGACACAGTCAGTGCTTGCCAGTCAACTGCAGTCCATGCTGGCTACATGATGGCCATTGCGCTCATTCTCTTTTCCCTCCCAGTGTCTCCTGGCTCTTCAAATTTCAGCTTCCTGATTAGGACCTTGGATTCTGGTGAAATTTGCTTTATGATTTGCATTCGTGGTCTGGAGACACTAGGATTAGGACTTAGGGTATTTGTAGCTAGGCAATTTTTTTCTACCTCTTTCCTATATTTCCCACTTTAATATCTCTACCTTGGGAGACTCTACCCCCAGAACCAACCCTGGGTTCTGTTAAGGTAGCTTCCACCTTAGCTTGCCCAGATCCAGGCCCCAACATCACCTCCTGGACATTTCTAAACATGCTTCCATGTGTACCCAACCCACGACTGTTTTCTGCCTAGCTTTTATGTATTGTTTTCCCTTATTAGAATATAATCTCCTTAAGATGAGAGACTCTCTTATGCAATATATGCTCCGGAGCTACTCTCCCAACTCCCCACTCATACTGGCATACTGAATCCCTAGAATTCATCTAATTACTCAAGGCTTCAGGCTTAAAAATGAGGGGCAAGTGGAGGTGCCTTTCTATTGTATATATTATTATACTATTACATTATATTGTGAAAGGATTTTTTACATTCCCTTTGTCTATTTTGAGTTAATCAATCAAGAACTAAAAGAACCCTTACTTAACACTTAGTATGTCACTAAGGAAAAGAGTTCACAGGCCACTTACTAGGGAAAAAAAAGTTCACACCCCCCAAAGGCCATAAGCACTGCCCCACCTTGGGCAGTGCCAGGCAAATTTGGAGGCTATGATTGGTTCCTGTGAAATGGGAGAGAGACAAGAAGTGATGTCAAAAAAAAGGGCTATAAAAGGCAAGACCAAGGAGAAGAATGCATTTCTTGCTTCTCTCTCTCTCTCTCTCTCTCTCTCTCTCTCTCTCTCTCTCTCTCTCTCCATTGGCCCATTGGTGGGACACATTCTTCAGCGTGAGCTCTGGTGCAGACTCATGGTGGTGAGAAGATCAAATTTAATTCTTCCCTGATTATAACAATGAAAATACTTAACTCTCCTGTTAGATTTAAAATGGTTGAAGGCCTTAAACTGTAACAGTTAAAAGAGTGATGTTGTAAACTGTAGTGAGTTAAAATGATGGAAGATATAAATTGTGATAGATATAAGAGAGGGTGAGTAAATTTGACCGCAGAAAATATGTTTCACTACAGTGTCTTGGTTTTTAAATCAAATATAAGGTGGTCACCAGGGAAATATTCCCAATTATTCAAATACCCAAATCAGCTGGGTTTTATAGAGATTTTAATTAATACAAATGTGGAATTAAAGAAAAGAGAGAAAGAGAGAAAAAGGAAATAAGTATGAAGGGCCTTAAGCCAACATGGCCTAGACCTGAATCTTAAGAGAGAGAGATCAGTCAGTCAGTCTTTTAACACTCACCACAAGGTCTGTCTAAGCAAGGATTCTAGTGATACCAGGCCAGCTCCATCTCAGCTGACTTCACCAGAGAGAGTTCCAGCCAGAGTCCTCCTTAAAGAGCCTTCCAGCCAGAGACTGTTCCAAAGGACCTCTCTCCAGAGCCTCCAGAGGGGCAGAGTCCCCTCAGAGGAGCTCCAGCGAGACCTCCTTAGAGATTGTCCTCCAAGAGCTTCCCTTCTCCAGAGCTTCTCTCAAAGAGATTCTTCCCAAACAATCCTCATCAGAGATCCTCCAAAAGGTTTTTTTTTCTCAAGAGCTTCTGCTTTTTCTTATATAGGGGTTTTTCTCCTATGTCACCTCCCCTAAGTCCTTACATCTACCAATCACTGTAGACGTTTTCCAAAGGACTGCCCATCTGAATTCCTGCTAAGTCGACTAATCTCCTCAGTAAGTCTGAACCAGAAAAAATGCTGCTGTGTCAACTAATCTCCTCAGTAAGTCTGAACCAGAGAAAACACAGCTGAGTCAACTAATCTCATTAAGAGAAAACTTGCCCGACCCTTTTAGGTACCTAGCATCTCATTGTATCAATTCTAAAAAACAGGCATGGCTCAAAGAACTCCTTGCCTTATTATAAGCATGGGTCCAAGTACTTTCATTGTTTAGCAAGGAGTTTTCTCCCCTAAAGCAGTCTTAAGTATGAGTGGAGTAGAGGTCCTCCCATAGCAAGGATTTTTCTCCCCTAAAGCAGTCTTAAGTACAGTGGAGTAGAGGTCCTCCCATTTCTGATCCTGGCGAGTTCTCACATCAAAATGGGGAATGTTTCCCAGTAGGGAATTTGTTCCAATGGAGGATTCCTCAATGTGGAAATTTTTAACATTCACAAGTCTGAGAAATTTCAAGATTTACACTCCCCTGATTGTGAAGATTAAATAGTAACTCTGACTATTTTTAGATTTAATGCCCAAAAGTGTAAGCACCCTACTTAAAAGTTAAGCCAAGGCTGACTGAAACTAATTCTCCCTGCCCAGAGGGGCCAGGAGTAAATTACTTAAGCTCAGACTAGATATCTTACCTTATCCTCTCACTGATTTCTTGATTCACTCTTTCTACATTTTGTAAATAAAATCTCTTTGGAATTAATTAAATTCCTGGCAACCACACTCTTAAATAATCAAGTTCAATATTTTAAAAATTAACCCCTTTTCCCCCTTACAGTGGTCTTGGCCTCATGTGTTTTGAAGGTTCTCATCAGTTTTTCAGAGTCTCCTGGCTGTTCATATTTTGGCTTCCTGATTAGGACCTTGGATTCTGATGAGATTCACTTTAAGACTTGCATTCCTGGTCTGGAGGCACTAGGATTAGGTCTTAGGGTATTATAAAGATAATTTTAGGGTTGTGACTTAAAATCTAGATTTAATTGGTCACCAAGGGAAATCTCAAATAAAATACCCAAGTCAGTCTGGAAATTTATGGTAATTTAATTAATATAGAGGTAAGCAATTTAAGGAGAAGGAGGGAAGATGATATAGGATTTCTCCTGCCTGGCCTATGCCAGGGGGAGTTTAAAATCCCCACCTCTAGGTCTCTAAGAAGATTAGAGGCTTCTAAGAGGATAAAGTTGGAAAGTAAAGGAGGAAAACTCAGCCAGAAACTCATCACCGAACCAGACAATAACTTGTAGCCACACTAAGATGCTGAAAGGCCCAGCACGCTGCCACCAGCCAACTCTCCGCCACCAGAAAAGTCTCAGAGAAAGGAAGTGCCCCAAATATATAGATCTTTCACCCTTCTGTCTCCTCCTCTAAATTTTCACATCTACAAATCACATCAAAGGCGTTTCTCCAGGACTGTGCATACTTTTAGTTCTCATCTTCTTTTGATTAGATTATATTTTTAGAGTTACTTAACACTTCTTTGTTAAGTTCACCTTTTGTTAGTTACTTGACCTTTTTGTGATTAATTTAACCTTTATAGTTACTTAACGCTTTTTGTATTAAGATCTTAAAATAGACTTAGCTTAAAGATCTAGCTTCACTATAAGGTAAGAGTTAAGTACCTTCATTGTTCAATCAGGAGATTACAACTTTATCTTTCCCTAAAGTATGGTCTGAGTAGGGTGGAGTAATTTAGAGTTCACAGTACTTGTAGCTAGGCAATTTTTTCTACATCTTTCCTATATTTCCCACTTTAATATCTATCTCTACCTTGCTATAAATAAAAACTGCTAACAGTCATTTTGACTTAAGAAGTTAATTCTTTTTTATAAATGGTTACCACAATAATGTTTTTATTCTTATATTTGTCAAACCCATTTTTAATTATTACAGTATATACTACTGTATATAATGCATGAGCCTCCATGTTTATAAATTGGCATTAATTAGTAAGCCAGACTTAATTATAATTAGTTTCAACTAACCCTGTATTAATTATATTAATAGTAATATATCTAATTAATTAGAAAAGGATATTTTGTAAAAGCCCCAAGGGGGGGGCAGTAAGACTGGGACCAGAGTTCCCCAAGTAAGGGTGAGGGAAAATAATAGAGGAATACAAAGGTAGAAATTAGAGGGACCTCGCCTGTAGGTAAGGGAGAGGGGAGAAGATAAGAATCAAAGATACACACACAGAGTGAGGTCAGAAGGGTCTCACCTGCTGCTGACAGAATGAGTATGAGTTTATTGTAAGCTAGTAGATCTTTTAAAGGTACAAACCACAGAAAGTAAAAACAATTGTCCATGAAAAGAGTCCATGGGAAAGTGTAACAAGAATATAGATAGCGCAGCTGGGGTAAGATAACGGTTCCACGAATCATCCAGGGTTCATGGAATGGTCAGCAATCTTGTTATGGGAAGCTAAAAGGTGGAAGCAAGGGCACTTGGACCCATCTCAGACAGACCATGAGATCTCGACCTCTGATGAGGGTTCCCAAATCTTTATCTTAGAAGGACCCAGAGTTATCAACCTGTGACAGTATTCCATTATGGCTATATAGTAGGAACAGTTGGCATAAAACATTCCCCAATAAATCTGTGACAGCAAAGAGGCTCAAATGGCTTGAAAGTCATAGAGGTGGGAGGTCCTGGGTTCAAATGTAGCCTCAGATACTTCCTACCTATGTGACCCTGGACAAATCACTTTATCCCCAATGCCTAGCTTTTATATCTCTTCTGCATTAGAACTAATACACAGTAATAATTCTAAGATGGAAGGTAAGAGTTGTTTTTGTTTAAGTCTGTGACACACTTTCCCATAAGGACAGAAAGTCCAGGAAGAAATGGGCACAAGTTTAGAGAGCACATGTGGGAATGGAGTAATTTATAGTTCCTGGAAGTGCTTTTGCTGGAGTCTTCAAGATGCTCCCTCTTGGGTATTTTTTATGGCTAACATTTAAATAGAGCTTTAAGGTTTACAATGTGCTTGACAAATATTATCTCATTTTATTCTCACAATAACCCTGGGAGGTAGGTGTTTTTACTCCCACTTTACAAATGAGGAAACTGAGGCAAATAGAAGTTCCATGACTTGCCCAGGGTCACAGAGCTATTACGTATCTGAGGCTAGATTTTAACTCATCTTCTTGACTCTAGGTTAAGCATTTCACCACCCAGCTGTGTAACTTTTCTGCTAGGCTCTTTGTGGAGACTCACATTTGATTTCTTCATCATCTCATCTGTCCTTCGCTCCAGATACAGATCTTATTATCTGTCATTCCAAGGATGTTGCAAAGACAGACACTGAAGAGAAGAACGAAGCCCTTCAGACTCTTCAAAATTCACATGGCCCCTTTGGCCAAGGCACAGGGAGTAGACCAAGACAGGCCAATGCCCAGGATCTGAGGTTCTGCTCCTTTCCCCACACCCCAACTGAATCCTTCTCAGGGGTTAGATGGATCAACTCTGCTGCCAGGCACTGTTATCTCTGATTATCTCTTGATGTTTTTACACAAGTCTCAGAGAGCACAGCCAAGACCCTCAGTTAATCCAGACAGACTCCTAAAGTACCAAAAATGTCCAGGCCACATTCTCCTCTAGTGAAAAACTGAGATGGGTTGATCTCACCTCTTTTTTTATTAATCGAATTTTATTTTTTCAATTACACATAGAAACAATTTTTGACAATTGTTTTATAACATTTTATAATTCAGATTCTCTCCTTTCCCCAACCTCTCTAAGACAGTAAATAGTCTGATATAGGTTATTTCAGTGCTTATATGCAATAGCCTAAAGACTGGATCTCATCACTTAAGGTAGCATCAGGTGAATTTATGAATTGACTCAACCCACCCTCCACCTTTACATCTGTAACATAGAATTACGGAGTTGGAAGGGGACCTCCATCATCATCTAACACAACCCATACCTGTAGTAGATTGCCTGTTATGGCATACCTGATTGCCTATTCTGGAAAACCTGAAAAGCAGCTGTCCAGCCTCCACCTGGGGGATTCTGATGCAACCTATTTTTCTTTGGGATGATTTCTAAGTTCTTCCTTACATTGAGCACTAATTTGCCTTTCCGCAGCTCCATTCATTGCTTTCTGCCCTTTTGGCCACATGGAATAAGTTGAACCCATGTCTGACATGGCAGCCCTTCAATTGTTGGGCCATTTTTCTGATGCCATGTAGCAATTTGCCTCTTTGCTAGTTTTACTCATCACTTTTTTTTAACCCTTACTGTCTGTCTTAGAATCCATACTAAGTTTCTGTTCCAAAGCAGAAGGGCAATAAGGGTTAGGCCATTGGGTTAAGTGACTTGCCCAAGGTCACATAGCTAGGAAGTAGCTGAGAATAGATTTGAACCTAGGACCCCCCCCCATCTTTAGGCCTGGCACTCTCCCCCGCCCTGACTCTTTCCTTCTCTATATCTCTATCTCTCTGTCTCTCTGTCTCTCATTCTCTCTCTCTCTCTCTCTCTCTCTCTCTCTCTCTCTCTCTCTCTCTCTCTCTTTCTCTCTCTCTCTCTCTCTCTCTCTCTGAGCCACCTAGCTGCCCTTGTTATTGTTCTTTTAAATGAATTAATATTTTAAAAATGTATCCATTTTAATTTCTTTTTTTTAAACCCTCACCTTCCATCTTAGAATCAATACTGTGTATTGGTTCCAAGGCAGAAGAGTGGTAAGGGCTAGGCAATGGTGACTTGCCCAGGGTCACACAGCTAGGAAGTGGCTGAGGCCAGATTTTAACCTAGGACCTCCTATCTCTAGGCCTGGTTCTCAATCCATTGAGCCACCCAGCTGTCCCCATCAGTTTTAATTTCTAATGCAATAACTATCAGAAGATACTGATGTAGATAGGCAATGATAGAAGTGGGACCCTCATGTTCTGGAATCTTGTACTTTTCACCAGTTAGCACTAGTTAATTATAAATTGCAAAATTTGTATTATAAATTGGTTAACCATGCTGTATTATTAATCACTCATAATGATTTTATTCTGTTTTGTATTTCCATCAGTTTTGTACTATTGTGTATTATATTGTTCTGAATTTACACTGAATTTACACAGTTCTATAATGTTAGGCATTATTAATCACCTATAGTGGTCGTGGACTACATTGTATTCTCCCTATGTTCCAGAAGGGTAGAAAGACTTCTCCTACACTGACAAATGATAGAAGGTGGGACAATGGGGGAAAACATGAAACATGCACTAAGGGCTCTGGCAGTTCAGGGAACTCTCCACCACCACCACCAAAATCTGCATATGGTGCTTATTTCCTTTTTGGTGTTCTCAGGTTCACTTATGGCATGTTGGACCCAAAAGCACATCTCTTCCTGGTGGTGTGCCCACCTTCTCAATACCCCTTTTTGGAGGGTTTTTTTAATTAATTTATTTTTTATTCATTAATTAATTTATTATTACATAATTCATGTTCTTTCCCTCCCCCCTCCCAGAGCCAATGTTGGAGATTTTGTGCCTGGAACTCTCCTTAACATCCAGGAGTGGGCTATTCTGGGAAATGGTGGTGATTTCCCTGGAACAAGAGGTGACAAACCCCAAGACCCTCAAATGTGAAAACCCTGATCCATATCTTGGGTTATTCTATCGGCCTCAGAGGTCATTCTATCAACCCTTAGACCTGTGGTGACCAACCTATGGCACATGTGCCAAAGAAGGCATGCAGAGACCTCTCTGTGGTCACACCCATGCCTTCACCCACCAGAGTTAGTTATTAGAAAGGCATAGAGACTTGGAACCTCCCCACCCCTCTTCCCAGCAGCCCAATGGGAGCACTTACTCCTTCCCCTGAGCAGAGTATTCAGACCACTCCCCTCCTTTTCTCTCTCCCCTGTCTGGAGAAGGGGTGGGGAGGGGGGAGGTGACAGTAGTTCTGGGGATGGAGGTGGGGCATGGCACACAGTCTCCAAAAAGGTTTTCCATCACTGCCTTGGGCTACTCCATCTGCTATTAAGTTATTTCACCACATTTAACCTCTTCTTTAAATAAAATGTTTTCATGTCTCTGGACAGAATGGAGTTTTTAGCCCTCTAATTCTTTGGGTAAGATCTTACTACAAACTTTGATGTGTTTATCCCTGTAATAGTTAAAAGAGTTGGAGCCATAAACTGTGGCAGTTAAAATGGTTGAGGTCATAAACTGTAGTGAGTTAAAATAGTGGAAGACTTAAATTGTAGTAGATATAAGAGTGGGTGAGTAAATTGTGACTGCAGAAAATATGTTTTCACTACAGTGTCTTGTTTTTAAATCAATATATAAGGTGGTCACCAGGGAAATATTCCAATTATGAAATATACCCAAGTCAACTGGGTTTTATAGAGATTTTAATTAATTAATACAATGAGGAATTTAAGAAAGAGAGAAAGAGAGAAAAAGAGGGAATAATGAGAAAGGGATAAGCCGGCCCTGGCCAGTCCTGGCCAACCCAGGCCTAAGCCCTAAGAGAAAAATCAGTCAGTCCTTAATCACTCACCACAAGATCTGTCCAAGCAAGGATTCTAGTGACACCAGGCCAGCTCCATTTCAGCTGACTTCACCAGCTCAATCCTCAATCTGAATGTCCGAATGTCCCCAAAAAAGTCCCAAGAGAGACCCTTTAAGGCAGCCTTTCCCAGCTGACTGTTTCTAGAGAGATCTTTTCATCTCCTTTTAAAGGGCATTTTCTCCTATGTCACCTCCCCTAAGTTCTTCCATCTACCAATCACAATAGAAGTTTTCCAAAGTACAGCCCATTCTGAATTCACACCTGAGTAGACTAAACTTTTGAGTAATCCACACCTGAGTAGACTAAAATCTCTGAGTAAGTTCTCACCTCTTTGTTCCTTGTAAGTTCACAAGTTGCCTGACCTTTATAGGTACTTAGCACCCCTTTGTATTAGTTCTAAAAATAGGCATGGCTTAAGTATGGGTCTAAGTACTTTTCATTGTTCAGCAAGGAGTTTTCTCCCCTAAAGCAAGCTTAAGTACCAGTGGAGTAGAGATCTCACATTTCTGATCTAAGTAGAGTTCACTGCCCAAATGGGGAATGGTCTTAATCCAATCTTATGAAGTAGGGTCTGGGAATTTTTAAGGTTCACAATCCCCCCTGATGATCATTGGGAGACTAGTCTCCCCATTGATCATTTAACATAATCATCTTATAGTCCTAAATGCATGTCTAACTACAGATATATGCAATATTCAATTTTCTAAGAGAAATTAGAGTACTGAGGGAGGAATAGAAAAGAAAGAAAGCAAAACCAATGTTTTGCTAGGCACATTGACAGAAAGCCAAATTAGGGGCAGTCCCTTTTGGCATAAATGTGTACATTTACAATAAATGTTCAATCAATGCTCAGTTCAATCAACCATATCCAAAGTTCATTCTTGATCTTCTTGATGTAATGTGGATTTTCTGGCATCTTTCTACAACAATTCATTCTCTGGGTTTAGGAGTTATCAAACTTCTTTCTTGAAGATCTTTTCTCGAACAAAATCAAAATCTTGAATTTTATATATAAAAATACAATCTTAAACAAAAATCAAAAAATTCTTGGATTTTAAATTAAAATAGATCCCACAACAATATGGCCCGTATAATTTGGAGTTTTCAGTAATTTTTAAGAATGTAAAGGCGTCCCAAGTCCAAAAGTTTGAGAACCATTGATCTAGCCCAACCCCCTCATTTGACAGATAGGAAAACAGAAGCACAGAAGAAGGGAAAGGATCTGTCTAAGGCCACCAACAAACTAGTAGCCAGGGGCTGAGACTAGCATGTAGATTCTCTGACTTTATATCAGTGAGTCTACCAACATTTATTAAGTCCTTACTATTTTCCAGGCATGGTGTAAAGTATTGGGGATATGTAGAAAGGTTGAAGGTCACCAACAAGCTTCAGATATGTGGGTGCGTTAGGGGGTGTCTACTCCAAGCAGGGTGAAGATTTCCCCTGGCAGAATAAACAGATGAGAACAATTTGTTCCAATTGGCTATGCAATTGGCTGAAGCAGGACTGAGCTTTGTCAGACACAGAAGACACTAAGACTATCCGCTACATCCCAGGCCATCTCCAGTCATCCTGGTTTTGTCTTACCACCAGATTTGGATAACTCTGGAAGAGAGAATGAGGCTGACAACTCCACACTCTGCCTCACTCAAATCCAATTCACAAACCAGTTGACGTATCACCCTATGATGTGCCAGATCCTCTTTAAAACTAAGGACAAACAACAACTATGTGCTAGGCATGAGGTAAATTACTGAGGGTGTACAGAAATGTAAACACAATCCCATCCCTCAAGGAACTCACATTCTAAAGAGGGAGATAGCTTTGCAATAACTCCCTAAGCACAAAATACAATCAGAGAAGATGGAAGGTGATATGAAAGAAGGGACAAGCCGATAGGGGGAATAGGAAAAGGCCTCCTGCAGAATGCTTTAGGGCAGAATTTGCAGGATCTTAGAGTTAGAAGCATCATAAGACCATAGAATTTAAAAATGAAAGCAACTTTAGAGATCATCTAAACTTCTTAATGATCCACTTCCCCATTTTACAGAGGGGAAAAATAGAATCCCAGGGTAGTTGACTTATCCAAGGTCACACAGGTAGTAAACAAAAGAGCTAAGATCCAGAGCCCCTCTTTTCTGCCTACCATCTACTTTTTTTTTCCTACCAGATTTCCTCTGGAAGACTATAGTTTAGCTTGGATTACCTAATTCCAACAACTACCTTAATTCTGGAGTCTTCTTTTTCAAAATCTGTGTACTATATGCTCCTAATAACACTGTAGTTGGAGTCAGACTACCTAGATTTTTAAGTCAATGCTATCAGGGCATTTTGGCAGCATAGTGAATTGAGCACCAGGCCTGGAGCCAGGAGGTCTTGGTTCAAATCTGGACTCAGAGGCTTTCTAGCTGTGTGACCCTGGGCAAGTCACTTAACCTTAATTGCCTAGCCCTTACATACTTGGAATTGATTCTTAGACAGAAGATAAGGGTTATTTGAGAGAGAGAGAGAGAGAGAGAGAGAGAGAGTCTTACTGCTGTCATTCACTGTATTTGCAACTTAGGCCAAATCCCTTCTTCTCTTTGAACCTTAGATTCCTTATCTACATAGTGATGGAGCTGACTCTATAAAACCCCTTGTAGCTCTGATGACTTCATATGATGAGATTCTGAGTTCCAGTGGTCAAATCTAGCCACCTACATCCAAACTATTCAGTAGTTTGGCCATCTTTCCACCCTAGGATACCCGTTTTTCCCCACTCCATGTCTTACCCACTGAACAATCTCTTTGTTCTATTTCCTATCTCATTCAACACAGTCCTCAATTCTGTACCTTCATTGATCAATCTTCAAACATAGAAACTACATAAAAAGTGTCACCAGATTCCCCTAGCCTGTTGGTATAGGACTCTCTCTTCATTGGTGGCAATCAACACTCTGCCCTTTTGGAGGTGGGTGGGTAGAGTAGGCAAGAGCTCTCTTCACTCTCCTGTTTTCTTCAGTCTCTTCAAGTCTCTTTGGAATTTTGCTTAAGCTCTTTAGGTGCTTCTGGCTTTCAGCTCCCAGAAAAAAAAAGATGATGATACCATTATCTTCAAGTTGCTGAAGAGAGAATAAGCCTGGGAAGAAGTCAGCATAAAAGGAGTTGACAGGCTCCATTCTGTTCCTATCCTCAGCTAGAAAATTGGGGGAATTTTCCCTGTAGTTGAGATCTGGTACTCCCAGTGAGAAAGCTCTTTTACTTGGTATTGTCCAGCATATATTCTCATATATATACTTTCTTTTATTTTTTGTTATTTATTTGAATAAATGAGTTTTTATATTAATGACTATATGTGTTTACTGGGTGACTTGTATTTAGTGGGAAGGGAGTCATGTCTTGGATGTAAGGATTAGGTCCTCCTTTCCCCATTCCTAATTAGTAATCAGAAGTTTAACTTGATTATGAAATCCATATTCCTTAAACTAACAATATTTAAGAAAGTAGATGGACATAATTCTAGCTGTATACATCCTCTCTGAGGAAAGTAGAGTGGCTAAACTTCAATCTCCAAATCTCCACTTTTCCTCCCCCGCTCCTGGGGAAAGGAATAAAATCTTCCCGCATATGTAGCATGGGGGCTGTTGTGTGACTTGAAGGGAGGTAGAATAAACATCTCTAAAGTCTTCACCACCACCACCACCACCACCACCACCACCACTACCCATTATCCTTCTCCAATGGCTTTGAGACTTGAGTTATAAGAGGTAGTTTCTAAAACATCCTTTTGGATTTTAGAACTTGACCATGGGGACTTCTTGGAGAAATAATAATTATTTCACAAACTTATGCAACAGGACCTCTGGGAATTCTTCTTGTCTGGAACATTGGCCTTTACTCTGTAGAGAATGTAGATGAAACTTTCACATGATAAAGGACTGTCAAAATAGTTTGTAGGGAGAATTTAAGATCAGAATAAAAATGATCCTAGTAGCTATCACAGTGTCCAAGTAACCTTGGAGAAGTCACTCAGCCCAGCTGGGTCTCAATTTTCCCTCTGAAAATGAGGGTAAATATTCAACAATCAGTTTTCTATATTTAAGTATATATATATATATGTGTGTGTGTGTGTGTGTGTGTGTGTGTGTGTGTGTGTATTATATATATATGTTATATATACATATATATAACCCATTTGAAGTTTAATTTGCATTGTGCACACTTTTCTCCATTTCTTTCTTAAGTCTAGTCAATCAGAGCAATAAATCAAGCTCTGATTTGTAGCATTTTCCAATCTCCAGTGTAAATACTCCCAATTAAATTTTAACAATCAACTCCTTGAATGAGATGATTCCAACACAGAACTTAAACGATCTCTAAGGTGCTTTCAGCCCTGTGACAGTCTGGCTTGGATCTATATTTCATTAGAAGTCAGACGACAGAGGGCGCCCCAACCTATTCGGTAGAAATAAGGATTCGAACTCATTGCCACCAATCTCTCTAGCCAGCCCTTTCTAGACTGATTCTCCGCAAGCCCGCCTACTCCCCAAACTGAAGCTGCCCCGCCCCTTCACAAAGTTTTCTCCAATCAGAAATGACCTCTTACACTGTGTCGGGTATCATTGGTAAAGGGAAACGTCTATCGTCGGTAAGGGGCGGTGGGAGCGAGGGGCCTCTCGGAGCGCGTGGCTGCGTGGCGTAGCGTAGTAAACGTAACGTAACGCAACGTAGCGGAGCGTGCGTGGCGGGACCGGGCAGCCAGAGGTCTTGGAACCACGGCGTTAGGGTCGAAGCATCGGCGAGTGAGGGACAATGGCGCCCAGCGTGCCCGTGGCGCCGGAGCCGAAGGAGAGCCCCCCCAGGGGCATCCGCGCCGTGCTGCTGGGGCCTCCCGGGGCCGGCAAGGGCACGCAGGTGAGCGGCCGGGCCGGGGCAAGCCTAAAGTCGGCTGGGGTGAGGCGGGACTCGAACCCAGGGTCTGGAAACGGAGTAACGGAGTGCCGGGAAGAGCAGGGAGCCCAAGGAGAAGGCCAGGCCGAAGGGCGGCACAAGGTCGTAGGGTTAGAGCTGGTTCCTGCCCCCCCCTCACTCCCCCACTCCCCCCAGCTTGACAGATAAAGAAACTGAGCCCGGGAGGCGTTTCGCGGTCACATGGCGTGTCAGTTTCGGAGGGAGCTTTTGAACCCTGATCTTCCTGATTCCAAGGCCAGTTCCCTATCCACCAGGACAGGCAAGGTTCTTCCCCCCTTTTTTTTTTCTTTTGTGACTGTCAGGTGAAGCCTGTGGACTCATTCTCAATAAGGTCTTTAAATATATAAAATAAAGTTACAAAGGAAACCAGTTATATGGAAACAGTTACTAGTTTTTTAAACCTTTACCTTCTGTCTTAAAATTGATACTAGGTATCATTCTGAGGCAGAAGAGCAGTAAGGGTTTGGCAATTGGAGTTAAACGATTTGCCCAGGGTCACACAGGTGGGAAGTATTTGAGGCCAGATTTGAACCAGATCAGGCTCTGTCCACTGGGCTACCTACCTGCCCCACTTTTTTTTTAAACTAAAGAACACTTACATTAGAAGACTCGTTTTTAAGGCGAGACTGAGCTCCCTTTTCTAGGTGAGGCATCTAGGTGAAAGGTTAGCCACCTGTGCAAAATTGGAGGTTTGGGTCTGGAGTCCAGAAGACAGGCCAATGCTGAACATCTAGCCACTCAAAAGGAAGTAGTTGTTGAAGCCATCAGGGAGAGTGACATGGCCATGACAAATAGTGCATAAACCCTTAAGAGGTCGGTGAGGGAGAGGGTCGTCCATTCACCCTCTATTTGAAGACCTCCAAGAAAAGAGAATCCTACCTGCCCCTTAGGCAACCTGTTGGATTGTTGGGAAAATTTTCAGTGTTACATTTGCGTTTTTGCAGCTTTCCTTTAGATTGGGTTAGGGGATAGTAGAAGTGTGGTTAGAGAGTCAGAAGAAGAAACAGGAGAAGTAGTGCCTCAGCCAAAGGAGAGGAGAGAATCAGATAGAATGAGGGGTGATGAGAGGTAATGGGGAGTGCAGGGATAGGGGGCTCAGTGAATAGGGAGCCAGGCCTAGAGAAGGGAGATCCTGGATTCAAACATGTCCTCAGAGATGTCCTAACCATGTGACCCTGGGTAAGTCACTTAACTTCAATTTTCTAGGCCTTACCACTCTTCTACCGTGGAACCAATACACAGTATTGAGCCAAACACGGAAGATATGGGTTTTTTTTTTTTAATAAGGTGATCAACAATAGCTTTGCTATCATGCTACTTCTCTTCACAGTCCACATTCTAGCAAAACTGGACTGCTCTCCCCCTGCTCTGTTCTTATTTTATCCTTTCTTCCATCTTCTCACTTTTGCCCAAGTCCATAATGGATCCCCCCTCCCCCCCCAAAAAAAATCTGTTGAAATTTCCTTTCCAGGGCCAACTAGGCACCACCTTTTGCATGAAACTTCAAATGAGGTGATATATGTAAAGCATTTTACAAACCCGAAAGTGCTATATAAATGTCAACTATTATATTATCATTCTTATTAAAATGAATTACTTCCTCTACTATCAGGAATGTATCCTTTGCACCTGTCATTATACTTAGGTGTACACGTGCTTTCTGCCCTGTTAGATGATTGTAAGCTCCTCCCCAGTGCTGCCTAGCACACAGTAGTCACTTAATAGATGTTTGTTGAATATAACATACAACAAAGATAAGAACCACTCCCCCCCCCCCCAAAAAAAAGGCTATCAAATTGAAAGTTTAGGAGAACGTTGATCTTGAAGAGGGTATTTTCTGTAGTGTAATGGAAAATGGAAACCAGATTGCAGTATTGGAGAGAAGTGAGTAATAAGAAATTGTAGTTATGGGTATAGACAGCTTTTTGAAGAAGTTTAGCAGTAAAGAGGAGAGCTGAGACAATGAGTGATTGCAGTAGTTAGATGGGGGGAGTATTAATAGGAATAGGTACATATAGAAAGATGGGTAGTTGTTGGCCTCAGCCAAATCACTGTTACTCAGGGTCTTCCTTTGCAAAATGGGGGGAGGGATTTGGTTGTGCAATTAGATAATTTTTTTTTTTAACGCTTATCTTCCGCCTAATCAATACTGTGTATTGGTTCCAAGGCAGAAGAGTGGTAAGGGCTAGGCAATGGGGGTCAAGTGACTTGCCTAGGGTCACACAGCTCGGAAGTATCCGAGGCCAGATTTGAACCTAGGACCTCCCGTCTCTAGGCCTGGCTCTCAATACACTGAGCCACCCAGCTGCCCCCTAGGTAATCTTTTAACATCTAAGGTCTGTTATTCATTACCCAGGTCAGCTTTCTGGGCACATGAGGATTCCAAGTCTTTTGAAGTACGCTTTCCTAAGAGCTCTTAGAGACTGATCCCTTAACTAGAAACATAGAATTTTTAGAGTTGGAAAAGATCTTCTAGATTACCTATAGACTACTTCCTTGGTTTTGAATTCCTTAAGGGCAGGACTTAGACAGTAGGCATTGAATAATCATTTAGATTAAATAAGGCAGAAAATGTTGGAAAGATGGACAGTTTAAAGGTGAACCGGAAAGATTTGTACATTTAACTTATTGGTAAAAAGACATTATTCACTGCCATAAGGGATGGAATGCTTCCTTGCTACATTCTTTACTGCCCTTCTGGAAGATCCAAGCTGGACATCTATTACCCTAATATGCTTACCCTGAGATTCTGTTGTTGAGATTCTCAGGTATTAACATTCCTGTCCCCTCCACATTCTGGTTTAAAAATCTAAGGCCTGAAGCTCATTATTGTAGCAGCAGGGATTATTGTCCCAACTGTGTGGGGTTTTTTTCCTTAGTGTTTTCAGAAATTACTGATAGGGTATAACACACTGGCATAGCACTTTTGCAAAACACTTTATTTACAACAATCCTTAAGATAGGTAGAGAACTGAGTCCCTTTTACAGATTAGGAAACTGAGGCTCCAATGACTTAACACATAATCACAGTGCTAGTGAGTGTTGTGGGGAGAACTGGAACCCAGGTTTCATGCCTCCCAGGTCCAGCCACTTTTCTACTATACCAGAGAGTGGGTATATGGTGGCTTTGATGTGGCTCACAATACTCCTGAAGGCAGCCCAGACCATTTTAAAATACAATTGGGAAATGCTTAACTAAATAAAATATATAATAAAACAGATATTAAGTCAGTATGTGTCCCTCGAGGTTCCATATATATCATTAGTGGCCTCCATTTCTATTTGAGTTGGACACCATTATACTACACCATGGTGCCTCTTATCCAGAGATCATCCTTTCCTAATACCAGCTACTTCAGGTCAAAAGGTAAACTATTAGAAACAAATTATGAGATTTTCAAAGGCCTTCATGTCAGTAACCTGGTCATAGTCTTTTAAATACTAGGATTCACAGTAATAACCAAGCAATTAGCTGCAGGGGTGACTTCTGAAGGTATAGCCTATCTCTTTATAATCATTCTAAAAAATCATTGGAAATTCAAAATCAATAAATCTCATCTTAGAGATCAAAATTAACAGGAGAAAAATATTAACTAAAAAACTTAATATGTCAAGCTTCTAGTACTGAACTGGCAGGAAGGCTTATGATTGACTTATAAACGTAAAGTCTAGTTTTTAAATTGAAAGTATGTCAATACTCAGTTGTTTTTTGGTCATGGCCCCATTTGAGTTTTTGAGTAGTTTATCATTTCCTTCTCCAGTTCATTTTACAAATTTGAAAACTGAGGCAAACAGGTTCAGTGACTCACCCAGTTATTACACTGCTAATATCTGAGGCCAGATTTGAACTCAAGAAGTGTCTTCCTACCCCTACACCATATTCACTGCTCCGTCTAACTATCCCATTTCACATGTAGACTACTTCTCCAAAGTAGGCTGTATAAAATCTGAATTGGCCTATCATCCCTCTCCACTTGTTTTTTGTCCACATAAACCTTAGTGTAGAATTTGCATTTGGTTCTTAGCAACCTTCTGTAGGTGGGTGGGTTCTTTCCCCTTCTAACCTCAGTGGTGGTATGTGAATTTGCCAAAAGTTCCTGGTTGCTATTGACATTGCCCCAGCAGCCACCTGTAGAAGATGTAATTCAGTTCAGCTCTGGACCACATGAATAGCCAGTTGCCTCCCTTAACTGGCCAATTTTTACAGTAAAGATATTTTCAATTTTGTTTACCTATTTTTTTCACTGAATCCCCTAAAGTGTTGTTCCAGTCATTGTAATTGGGGTTGGAGGTGCTCCCAGCTGCCTCTAGGTAAGACTGATGTCTTAACAGAAAATCGTTGATTTGGAGCTAGAAAAAGTCTTGTTTAGCTGCTCGAGCCTCATTTTACAGATAGAAACTGAGACCCAGAAAAGTTGTGGCTTGTCCAAGATCACCCAGCTAGTAAGTGACAGAGCTGGGTTGTAAACTCTGTATTCAAAGCCTACATTTGGAAACAATAATGGGCTGGTTGTCCACAAGCCAGCCCCCATTAATGTAGAGAGGCTCACCACCGGGTTGGCTTCAGAGTTACCATCTTAAGTCGCCAAAGATTGTAATCTCTGTCAGGGGTGATGATAAAATCTTTTTGTCTGTGTTTTGTGGTGTGTGTCTGTGTGTGTGGTTTTCTTGGCCAAAAAGTTCTCATTTTAGAGGCCCAGCCTATATTCTAAGCAACTCAATATTCAGACCAATACACTAAGTATATATTTTTTTTAAACCCTTACCTTCCATCTTAGAATCAATACTTTGTATTTGTTCTAAGGCAGAAGAGTGGTAAGGGCTAGGCAATGGGGGTTACCTGACTTGCCCAGGGTCACACAGCTAGGAAGTGTCTCGAGGCCAGATTTGAACCCAGGACCTCCTGTCTCTAGGCCTGGCTCTCAATCCACTGAACCACCCAGCTGCCCCCTATTTATATTGTTAAAGTAATTATTTTACTCAGTTGAAAAATCTCTAGAATACATAAGCTTGTTTTAATTAAAAGAACTTTACCAGTGCATTTTTGGTCTGGTCTCATGCCACTACTACATTTTTTGTGATAGTCTTTTCCTTCTAATAATACTTTATGCTCACATGACTCTTTGGTTATCCCTCTAACATCCCTTGGAGGTAGGGAGGAAAGAGATTACCATTATCTTTTTTAAGATGAGAAATTTGAGGCTGTACCCCAAAAGAATGAGACCTGCCATGGGGTTCCCCAATAGAAAGGGAGGGACATCCCTGGCCAGTGTCCAGGCCCCTGACTCCTGATCAGACCTCTCTCACCTTCACCAAGGTACCTGCTAACAGCCAGTCCTGTGCTGTTATCTTAGGTCTGAAAGAGGACTCCTTTTGTGAGAACCCTGGGAGAGAGTGGAGTGCATGGGGTTTTCCCCTATTTTCAAATGAGGAAGGAAGGAGTCTTCCCTGTGGCCACAGAGTTACTAAGTGTGGGAGCCAAGATTCAGAATCAAATCGGGGATCCACACCCCCTGCTGTACTGCACATCCTCCACCAGGTTGCTTTTCAGATGTGTTCAAAATAATCATAATAAAACTATGGCATATTTAATTTCTTTAACCTTGCAACTGTCTGCATTGCAAATCAAATCATTTTTCTTACATTCTTATTAGCAAAAAGCTAAAAAATGTTCAAGGGAATTTCTCACATCATGAAAACCTTCTAAAAATGCACCCCACTACTATTTGTGAATTGTTGCAATATGCTTAGTGCTCTTCTGAGCAATTGTATTTTAAGTAAGACTAATTCTTAAACATTTATTCCCTGTAGGTGCTAGTGGTATAAAAGCATAAAATAGAGTATCTGTTGTATCTGTCCTTGCAGGTTTACTGTCTTATTGGGGAAATGAAATAGATACATAAAGAAAAATAAGGGCAAGTAGGTAGTTCAGTGGCTAGAGCCATGCCTAGAGACTAGAGGTCCTGGGTTCAAATGTGCCCTTAAGACATTTCCCTAGCTGTGTGACCCTGGGCAGGTCAGTTAGCCTTTATTGCTCTTCTTACTTGGACCAGATACTTAGTATTCATTCTAAGACAGATGGCAAAGGTGTTTTGTTGTTTTTTAAATAGCTGATGCTAAAGGCCATGTAAACAACAGGTGTATCCTTTAATACCTGATTAATATAGCTTCTCCATTAATTTTTCCTCCCTATCCAGAAATCTGTCACTGCTTTGAACTAATATAGTATTTTATACCTCTCATTCACACCTGTCTTAGTTCCTTTCCTAGACTATGACCCTGAGGCTAGGGACTCTTCTTTCTTGTCTTCCTCATAACTTGATTTGCCAAGGGGAAGAGCCTAGTGAATAAAAGATGGTATTAACCAGAGTGGGAAGCAGGCAGTGCTAGACAAATGATTTGTGGAGCTGGGTTGTGGAAGGACTGCTGGTGAGGCAGGATTGTACTGCTTAGTTTGGAAGGAAAGTGGCTATAAGTTGTGGGAGTTAGAGAATAATTGGATTTGCATTCATTAAATTTAGGTTTGCCTTTATGACCTTGGGCAAGTCACTGCCTGTAAAGGGCCCTTTCAGCCCTAAACCCTCCATTCTAATAAGGTTGGAGAGAACAATATTGGGCAGATTGTGGAAGATTGACTACCAGGCTAAGAAACAAACTATGCTTTGGGTGGAGTGAAATCCAGAAGCTTTTGAGTCGTAGGGTGGTATGGCACATACCTTAAGGATATTATGGCATTGATTTGGAGGAAAGAGAAAATAGAGGATCACCCTTTCAGAGACTTAATTATAGTAGTTTAGGCATGAAGTAATGAACCTAGACAAAGTATTGCTAAATGGAGAGGAAGGAAGGGGTGCATGGACTCAGATCTCAGATATTTTCACCCCTGGGTGTTGGTTTCATTTTATAAACTGGGGAGATTAGATGATTTTTAAGGTTCCTAAGGCTGATCAGCTATTCAAAACTGGAAATTAAAGAGTTAGATCCTCCCAACCCTCTTTTTCAAGGCCTGTTGCCATGCCAGCATGGCACTCCCCCTCCCCCCACCAACACTGACAGTTGGATGCCAGTCATTTTGGGGGGGAAAGTTGTGACATTCTTTTCTGTGGTTTCTCTGCCTTTCCTATCCTATGCACAGCCAGCCTCTCCCTTGAGTTGATTTCAACAAATGAGATAAATTAAAAGAAAACTTTGCCCTATTTTGGATTAGGGTGTGGCAATAACCCATTTGGAGGATATCAAAGACTTTCTCTTGCCCAATGGCCTACAGTTATTTCTCAGAGTGCCTTATTTTTAACATTTTAAAATCCAATTTTTGTTTTGATTTTACTGTAATTTATTCCTATGAAGTAGTCTGTTAATTAAAAGCTAAAAGGAATAGCACCAATTATGGATCTCAATTTTTCTTTTTAAGACAATATGGTATAGGAGAACAGGTATTAGGTTAGAGGTAGAGGACCTGGATCTGCCACATAATTCCTTTATGACCTTGGGCAAGTCCTCTAATTTCTCAGCCTGTTTTCTCATCAGCACAATGTTGGGGTTGGATTAAGTGAGCTCTGAATTTTATAAGCTAACAGCAGCTAAAAGAACTAGGCAAGTTTAGCTTAAAGAAACTTCAATAGTTAACCCTATCACTTATGACTGAGCAGGAGAATCTAGTTATTGCTTATCTTCAAATATTTGTCAACCTATAGTCATGTGAGGGGGGGGTAAATTTATTCTATGTGGCTTTAAATCATAATTGGAATTAATCATTGGAAATGATAGTGAAGTGAAGGAGAAAAAGCTGTCAGGTGGAACAGACCACCTTGGTGGTCTTGATTTCCCTGTTCTTAGAGAAGTTCAAGCATAGGCCAAATGATGGACCACTGGGCGATGTTACAGAGGAGATAACAGCATGGTAATTTGAGGGGAAGAAAGCACTAATAATTAGGTTACTTAGGAGAAGCTTCACCTAGGAGATGGTATCTGAGTAGATCTTTGCAGGATGTAAAGCTTCTAAGAAGTAGAAGTAAAAAGATTGAGCATTGCAGATAGAACGAGACAAACCTTTGCATGGAGATAGAAGCGGGAGCAGTCTCAAGTTCAGGAAATAGCAAGTAGGCAGATATTTCAAGTGCACAGAGGTCCTAGCTGTGTGAACCTGTGCAAGTCACTTAACCCTAGTTGCCCAGCTCTTACTTCTGTTCTGCCTTCACACTGATACTTTAGCATTAATTCTAAGCCAGAAGGAAGGTTGTGTTGGGTTTTTTTTTAAGCACATGGAGATGAATAATGTGAGATGAGTCAGGAAAGATGGATGGACTCTAACCACACTTTTGAAGGACTTCAAAGGCTAAGCTAAAGAATTTGCATTTTATCCTAGAGGGATTTTGGAACCACTGGAAATATTTCCTAGGGGAGTGATGTTTAGCCCTGAAGTTTCCCTAGATGGCATTTAAATTTTGTGATCCTACAACTGAAAACATTTTTAATGTTTCATTTAGTTCAAGTCCTCATTAACCTTAAATAGTCTGTTCTGTTTAACTTTTTCGTAACTAACTTGGATGAAGACATATTAATAATAGTATTAATAGCTAGCATTTATATAGCACCTGCTGTGTGACTGGCATTGTCCTCATTCCTTTACAAATATTTAACTTGATCCTTGACCATCCTGAGAGATATGTACTATCATTAGCCTCATTTTACAGTTGAGGAAACTGAAGCAAACTTGTCCAGAATCACAAAGCTAATAAGCGTGTGGCTGGATTTGAACTCGGGTCTTCCTGACTCCAGGCCTAGGACTCTAACCACAGCAACCACACAAGTAGCCAGTTTATCAGATTTACCAATGGAACTAAGTAGGAATGGTTAACTAATGAATTGAATGATTTAAAGGCACAGTGGATGTATATTCAAAACTAATAAAATATATTTTAATAAGCATAATTATGTTGGGCCCTGAAGTGGTGAGGGCTTGGGTTCAAATCTGGCCTCAGATACTTCCTACCTGTGCCATCCCAAGCAAGTCACTTAACCCCCATTGCCTAGTCCTTACCACTCTTCTGCCTTGGTACCAATACTAGTGTCAGTTCTAAGACAGAAGATAAGGGTCGTTTTTTTGTTTGTAAAGAATAAATGTAAAAGCCTGCCACTTGTACAGCAAGATTCTTTAACTCAAATGTCAACTGAGAGAGACACAGTTTAAACAACAATTCTTTTTTTCTTTAAATTTTTTTTCTTTTTTAAAATCTTTACCTTCCATCTTGGCATCAATACTGTGTATTGGTTGCAAGGCAGAAGAGCAGTGAGAGCTAGGCAATTGGGATTAAGTGACTTGCCCAGGGTCACACAGCTGGGAAGTGTCTGAACCCAGATTTGAATCCAGGACCTCCTGGCTCTCAGTCCACAGAGCCACTCAGCAGCCCCCAACAATAGTTCATAAGGGAAAAGACATGGGGTTATGGTCAATTATAGCACATTCCATTTGAATCAATGTGACATAGCAGCCTCAAACAGCTAATGTAGAACCAGCACAGTGCTCACACCAGAGGATAATCATCTGGTTCTCCTTGGCCTAGTCAGAACATATCTACTGTATTGTGAAAATTGTGGCACTACACTTTTCAGAAGAATTTTGACAAAACTGAAGCACTTCCTCAGAATGAGAGGATTTGAAACCATGTCATACAAGGATTAGCTGAGTGAAGTGGGGACAATTAACCTAGAAAGATAAGATGTGGGGGGAAGGTGAACTGTCTTCAGTTACTCAAAAGGCTATCTAAGGGCAAAGGATTAGACTTGTTCTATTTGACTCCAGAGGACAGAATTTGAACCAGTAAAGGTTACTGAAAGGCAAATTTCTGCTAAAATGAAGAAATTTTCTCACAATGAGTGGTCCAGTAGTGCCTCATCTAATTGAGTCCCCTGCAGTCAACTGAAGGTCTTCCTTCATGGAGAGGCTGGGATACTGTAGAGAAAGTTCCTGCTTCGAGTTTTGGTTCAACTTACTAGGAAATCTCTACGGTTCCTTCTAATTTCAAGATTTTGTGACACTACACACACGCACACATCTACCTGTTGTCATGCCATGACAGTTTTGTTCTAAGATTAATGTGAGGAACTTGTGCCATGTGCTAGAGGAATGATTTTGTAGATCGAAGACCTGGGTTCAAATCTTAGCTCCACCATTTGCTACCTTTGTGACTTTGGAGAAATTATTTAACCCCTGGGACTCAAGTTACTCATCTCATACCTAGGAGGGACCTGGATGTTCTCCAAAGAACTTTCCAGCCCTAAATCACTGATGTGAACTAGGTTTTTTCAGTTATGTTTTCTAATTATGCATAAGAATATCCAATTTGAGAATTTCAGATGTCCTCCTGCATGTTGGGATCTAAAGGGTATGCTAACAGCTTCTTGTTCTTTTTGTTTTTTTTCCTCCTTTTTCCCTCTGCAGGCTCCCAAGCTGGCTGAAAGTTACTGTGTTTGCCATTTGGCTACAGGGGACATGCTGAGGGCTATGGTAGCTTCCGGCTCAGAGCTGGGCCAGAGACTCAAGAAGACAATGGATGCTGGAAAACTGGTAGGTTTGGTGAACTTATGTGTTTACAAAACTTTTTTTTTTGGCCATCTTAAGTAATAGACAAAAGAATATTTTACTTTGAATTGTTCAACTTTTTCTGAACAGCAGAAATCTAATGAGGTAAATTCTTGGCCTTTATCTTATTTTGAATATTTTTTTTACCATGCTGTTAAGGCTGTGTTTGCACTGGTATGTTTTATATCATTGCTTATTATACAAAACATAATAAGTATAAAATTAAATTAAATTAAATTAAAAGGTAAATAAGTGAAAGCTGTCTAATCTTTCACTCCTTCCTTTCTTCCCTTCCTTTACCCCTCATGCACTTCTAAAAAATATTTTACCTATTAAGAGACCTAATGTAGCTGCTGTATTCAACAAGTAGTTCTTACGTTCAGTTAATGGGGGATGACTAGGTAACTCAGTGGATTAGCCAGGCCTAGAAATGAGAGAATCTGGATTCAAATCTGTCCCCAGACACTTCCTAGCTGTGTGACGCTGGGCAAGGCACTTAACCCCCATTGCCTAACCCTTACTGCTTTAGAACCAATACACAGTGTTGATTCTAAGATGGAAGTTACGGGTTTAAAAAGAAAGAACATTTTATTGATGGGGAGATCTTGTTTTCAGGACTTGAAAAGATCCTTGATTTTTGTCTTCCCACCCTCCCTGTTGCCCCTGTAGATGAAGACTTTTATGTTGGTTTCATGAACTGCATAGGTGCCACTTTTCTGGCTTCCTCAGTTAGCTAGTTCTGTCTCCAGTCAATTTATATTTACTTACAGACCTGTGCATGTCTTGCATTCCCCCAATAGAAGTAAGTTCTTTGAAGGGGAGAATTGTTTTGTTTTTGTCTTTCTGTCTCCATTGCTTTTCCTGTAATAAGCTCTTAAAAACTTTTCCCTACTTGATAGAACCTGCCAGAACTTGTACTCTGTTGGCATAGCCTTCCAGACTCCAAGGTCACCTTCAGCCCACAACAAAGCATTGAGTTTGGCCTTTTGTGAAAGTTCATTTTCAGTATGTGCTAACACAGGTCATGCAAGGCACAAAAGGGTTGTTAGTCGCTGTGTGGCTCAACCCCGCTCATTGTGAATAGAATAAGGGTCTTGAATAATGTTGTTACTCAGCATTTCATTCCTAGTATGTCACCCAGCAAAGCTGTAGCTCATGTCTTTAGGCCAGCGTTCCTTTTACTATGATATACTATTGTCTGGCTTAATTTTTCAGTGACTTAATCTCTTATGATTGATTTTAAAGGGTTTATGATTCAATTCAAGTTCGATAAGCTCTATTTTTAAACATTTTTAACAATTGCTATCTGGCATTTTGTGATCCAGATTCTGTCCCTTCCTTCCTTCCCTTCCACTCCCTGAGACAGTAAATAGTCTGATATAGGTTATACTAGTACTCTCCAAGCAAGACATATTCCCATATTCCTCATGCCGTGAAAGAAGGCATCTATCACACATACAAGAACAAACTCACGAAGAAAACAAAATGAAAAATGGTCTGTTTTGATCTGTATTCAGATTCTATCTGTTCCTTCTATGTCTATAGATAGCATTTTTCATCATGAGTCCTGTGAGGTTTCCTTGGATTCTTGCTTTGCTGATAACAATTTAGTTCTTCACAATTGATCATTATACATTATTTCTGTTCCTACATACAGTGTTCTCCTTGTTCTCCTCACTTTACTTTTGCATCAGTCACATGTCTTTCCAAGTTTTTCTGAACTCATCCTCTTCGTCATTTCTTACGGTACAGTAGTATTCCATGACAACCATATACCACAATTTGCTCAACTATTCCCCAATTGATGGATATCCCCTCAGTTTCCTTTTCTTTGACCATTACAAAAAGAGTTGCTATGAATATTTTTGTACATACACATCCTTTTTCTTTAATTTCTTTGGAATACAAACCTAGTAGTGGTATTCACTAAATATTTTTTAAGCATCTACTATGTTAAAGGTATATTATGACAATGATATTCCAAAGAAGTTTTTTTCTTTTTTCTTTTCTTTCTTTTTTTTTTGCATATTTGCCCTTAGTTCCTAGTAGATTTTAGTTTCCTGGAATATTAGATGGAGGCTTTTTAGGGATTTTCCTTTCCCAGGGAGTGAGAACACTTGAATATACAACAGCTGTCTTCTGTCATCTCTGACTCCAGAGGACAGGATGAAAACTAGTAAGTAGGAGTTAAAGGGAAGCAAATTTTTGCTTACTTTGACCATAGGAATCAGCTCGAGTGGCCCTTGGAGGCCCTGTTTCATTTTCCAGATGAGAAAACTGAAGCCTATGTGAAAGACTTGTCCACAGTTCCACAGGTAATCTGTATTGGACCCAAGATTTTAATAGAGTTTCCTTGACTCCAGATCTTAAACCTTTTCTGCACTCCTCAAAGATATAACTTGCTACCAATCAGAGCTAGCCAACAATATAATGGGCTTCCTTGGGGATGATGACCTCCCTATCTGCTCAAGGCTGGACAACCCCTTATTAGAGATGCTTCGTAAAGGATTGTGCCTGTGATTGTGGAGTTGTAGTAAGTGATTGCTAAGGTCCCTTCTGACTTGAAATTCAATACTTGCCACTACTTATCATTTCCCTCTGAAACACATTGTCCCTAAGAATTGTTAACCAGATTTGGGTTCTTTTTTCCTTTCCCCTCTCTCTACCTCTTGTTAGGATGGCACCATTTGAGTCATGTTGACAGGCTGTTGTGGACTTTGGTGCAGGGATATAGCAGCAGTCTTATCTTTAGCCTTCTCTTACTCTCCAAGCTTGTACTTTGCCCGTTAGGCCCGTTTGGCCCTGGTACATCAGAGTATGAGCAGCTGACCGACTAGCATTCCCTGTGCAGCAGTTAGGAAAAATGTTTTGGAATTGCCCTTTTGATGCAGGCCTATCAAAACATGAGATTTCTTTTCATTTGAATTTGGGGGAAATGTATTTGAGGGGAGGGGTTTTCTCTCCCTGAGTTCTTCATCACCACGTTTGAAACCCTGCTCTGCTGCTAGTGACCTTGGGCAAGTTACTTCTGGAAACACTTATTTCAATATAACATATTTCCTTTGTAATATATTTTTTAAAAAGGGGAGAGGGGCATCTCTGGACTAGATGATCTTTAAACTCTCGATTCTGTGCTGTGCAGTATTAACTTAATAACCATGATTGTTCACACGAGTATTTCCCTGTTTCCCACCTAGTCTCCCACATTTATGTACCAAGAAACAATTGTGAAATCCACAGAGCTGGTCTATTCTATTATAGTCCCACCACCACTCCATTACTGGCCCTCTTTGGTGTCAACAAATCCCTAAGAGGGTATCAAGCCTCCTCTAACCCAGCTCACTCTGTGACAGCAAAGGAAGGAAGTTGTAGTCATGACAGCATGGTATGGCCAACCATGGAGGTGGGAAGACAAGTTCCCCTTAAGATTCAAACAAAACCATAGCGTGAGAAGACACTGGACAGACAAAAAGTTTTAGACTTATCCATTCTAATTAGATATGTTACCTCCAGATTGGATCTATCAGAGAAACTCACTTCTTTATTCTCAGTTCTCTTCCATGTCGGAGCACTGAGAAAAGCCCACACTGCTGCAGTAAGGTCAAGGATATGTTCTTAATGTTTAGTAATTGGGCCTGGAGGGCCTGTCACCAACTAGGGTCCTGCCCCCAACCCCCCTTTCTGCTCAATGCTTCCTCACCTATCATGGCAAGAAGGTTCCCAGACCCCATCAGAGGGAATCAAGAATCCCTGCTTGACTCCTATCCTTAGGCCCACTTCCCTCTTCCCACTGGTAGTGGTTCAGTTGCCTCCAGGTTCCCCTCTTTGGTCCTAAGAATTCCTTGACCCTTCCATTTGTCTCTGTATTGACTCCCCTAGTATAAATTCCTTGAAATAGGAACTACCTTATTTTTCACTCACATCTCAGTGGTATTTCTAACTTTCAGGTTAGCGATGATATGGTTGTGGAACTTATCGAGAAGAACTTAGACAGCCCTCCATGCAAGAATGGTTTTCTCTTAGATGGCTTCCCTCGGACTGTGAAACAGGCAGAAATGGTATGTGAATTTGTTTTAATGCCTGGGGTGGGAGGAAGGCTTAAACATGACCTTTTCTTAAGAGAAGATGGGAGCAGGCCACAACTCCAGAAGCTTACATATGTGTTGCCCTGCTCTTTGTTGCAGCTTGATGAACTCATGGACAAGAGGAATGAAAAGCTAGATTCAGTCATTGAATTCAGCATTGCCGACTCTCTACTCATCCGGAGAATCACAGGAAGGTATTTGCTTTCCCTGCACCTCCAACCCCATCCAGTTAACTCCTAAAACCCCTCCTTTCAGACTTCTCTGATGCTTTCTCAAACTATAGCAAGGTATAATAGACACAAATCCATTTTAAGAGTACCATTTAAACATGAGGTGCTGCTTGACAAAGCTGGCTGCATCCTGGTATATGACTCAGAGTTATAGAGATTGGCCGAATGAGTTTCAGCTCTTTGTTACCATACCTTTTAGTTTATGAGGTCAGGAAAAGAGGAACCAAAGGACATGAGGGTCAAGGCCAGCTCCTAATCCCACTCCATGTATCAGAGAAGTGAGAGAGGGGTTTGGGTTTTATAAGATTAGTCACTTATAAAAATGAACACTCTGGGAATATGTTTTGTATGGTAATACCTATATAAACCCAGAGTGAATTGCTTGCCAACTCTGGGAGGGGGTAGGGAAGGAAGAGGGATATAATTTGGATCTGATAACTTCAGAAAACTTGTAGAAATTTGTTATTATGTATAATTGGTATAAAAAAAAACTTTAATAGAGAAATGGAGTTCCTACCAGTGGGACACAGAATTAATAACCAGCTTTTGCTCTCTCCATTCCCTAAAATGAATCTTAGGAAGTAGGCACAGCTGCTTGGACCTTTGTCCTAGGCAAGGATTTATATGCTTAGAGTGTCCTGATGCATTACCAGAGGTCAGGCATATCAAGGGAAATTTCTCTGGACTACTTAGGAAGATGAGATGTGGACAAAACAAGCAGGTTTTACTCAACACAAGCTGCCAGGAAGAGCTCAGACAGGGAAAGGAATGGCAGGCAATTGGGAATGGAGGGATTATCCTTGGGTAGAGTGTGGTGCAAAAGATTTAGCCATACATGGGAGCTTCTACTGGGGCCAGGGTGGTTCCCTCTTAACTGATCCTGTAAGGTATTAGACATGACCAGGAACTGATGTCAGATTAGCCCTGTAAGGCAGGAGTGTTTCCAGCTGGTTGTTTGCGAGTGGTATGGGGAAGTTGAGAAACTGAATTCTAATTAGGTATCCCTAGAATAACAGAGTAGTAGAGCCCAATAGTGAAGATATTGTGCCATTGTGACCACCACTCGGGGCATCCCAGATGTGATCCATGTAGCTCACTCCACTATCTTTAAGATGTTTTCGAGAATAGAGTTGAGTTTGACATAACTTTGTAAATCCATATGTGTACTAGCATAGTATGCAGTAGACATGGTAATTAACTGTCTGATCCATAGTCCAAAAACGTGAAACTGAAGGCATCCGGGTGCTGCTGTTTTAATGGGAGGCAAAGTCTAGGAAAAATCATTTAAACCATTGAGACTTTTGTTTCAACCAATTGACAAATATTAATTGTCTCCTGTGCACCCAATACCGTGCCGAACATCATCAAGAATAGAGATAGATAAGGCAGTATTCTTGCCCCCACCCAAAAAGAAGAAACTTACTGTACTTTGAACAAGTAGACATGAAGTCACAGTTGTCAGAGCCCTCATTGCTAAGAGGACAGAGAGAGGCTGGTGTGAGCTGGGCTAAAGCCAGACTTTCAGAGCTCAGCCTTCAAGCTTATGGCAGCCAATATCCCACTAGCCCAGCATTAATAGAAGCAAAGGCAAGGGGGCATTCTTCCTGCATTAAGCTCAACCCTGCGCACATTGCACCTTCAAGTACAGCCAGAGAATTGTAACTGGGATGGCGAGGGAAGCTAAAACCATAATAAATGGTAGATAGCATTGGGAAGTTTGAAAAAGGCTTTCTGTATGATATTCTGGCAGGATGAAAGGTGCTTGAGTGGGGACTTCAGAAAAGCTTCTGCCTTTGTATCAGTCCCTTACACAGGTTCTATAAGCCTCCCTGTAATGTGTAAAGTAGGGATGTTATGATGTCCATTTTGCAGAGGAGGATACCAAGGACAGAGCATATTAAGGGAACTTCCCGAAATCACACATACACAGCATTTCAGAGGAAATAATCAGAAGCCCTGGTGACCAATGAGCCCAGAGACTGGAGGAGACAGAAAATTAGTTTCCTATCCCAGATAGCCAACTGAATAGTAGTTCTCTTGGAGGGAACCTTAGAGCTCATTTAATCCAATCACCTCTTTCCACAAATGAGAAATTTACAACTAGGAAAGGCCAGCCCATATCTAGAAATTGACTGAGTCAAGCCAGGGACAAAAGTCTTCAGACCCCAAGTCAGTGGTCTTCTGTTAGACCAGTTTGGAATTGGGCCAGAGAAGAGGCAGGGATGGTGCAGAAGGAGCACACCTAATGAGCATACCCACGTTTGGCACTTACGGTTTGAGGTGACTTTCTGGTAGGGAAATGGTCCTTCTTGGGCAGTAGTAGGAAATCCAGAATTAAAATGGTAATAAGAGCTAGGCTGATATTCTAGGTTTGGGTGTTACCTGGCTAGAACCTGTTACTGAAGTTATTCAAGTGACTTTATTACACAAGTGTAGGTAGTAGTAGCAGGTTGCTGATTAAATATTTGATTTAATGTAGCAACTTGGTCTATCAAGATTGTTAAAAATGCAATCTGTCTATCACTGTTAGATTAATAGGATTTCATTAATTGGCACTTCTTATCAAAAAGACCTGACAGCATGATTTCCTTGTCAAACTGGCCTTTTGCCCTCTCTGTTGTGCAGTAGGCATCCCCCGTCTGTAGAGTAAGAAACTGAGGTAGCAGAAAGTCCTGCTTTACAGTGTCCATGGCCATAGACTTGGCATCCTTCCAGTTCTATACTATGAAAACTGCAGTAAAGAGTATCTCAAAAAACTGTTTGGGCCAGCATCTCAAAGTTGTACATGAGATTCTCAGGTGGGCAGTCTTCCCCAGGACCCAAACCCAGGACCAGATCTGGGGTTCTACTTTAAATTGCTTTGAGCATTTCCCTGGGTAGGTGTGTGAGGATGGGAAGGAGCATATCCCAGTATGTGCAGAGGGAATAGGGAATGAGTGACTCTTCCATCTATGCTTCCCCAATATGTAAAAGAATATGAGAGTCCCAACTCTTACCTCCCCACCCCTAAGTGAAGGCCAGTGATTAGATAATAGGATTTAAAGTTGGGAAATCTCTGAGGGCAGCTGGATGGCTCACTGAATAGAGAGTCAGGACTATATATGGGAGTTCCTGGGTTCAATTTGGCCTCAGACATTTCCTACCTGTATGACTCTGGGCAAGTCATTTAATCCCTATTGCCTAGCCCTCACTGCTCTTCTGTCTACGAATCAATACATAATATTGATTTCAAGACAGGAGATAAAGGTTTTGGTTTCATTTTTTAAAATTGGGAAGTCTCTTAGAAATAATCTGCCCCAGCCCCCCTCCCATTTTGTCAATAAAGAGGCTGAAACCCAAAGAGATTCGGGGACTTGGGAAGGGTCAAAATGAAAGGAGCAGAACTGAGATTTAGATGCTATCCCCTCTATATCCAGGGCATTGCACCACCTCTCAAGGGATAGCATTGTTGATCTCACTTGGTCTTCTCATTGTGGCTCTGCATCACTTAATCATAGGACAGAAATGCATAACAAGGAGTTCTTCCAGATCTCAGGAATGTATGCATTAGTCACAAATATACAGAATCTCCTCCCTAAACATGTGTGTGTAGACTTCATAGCTCCCTTCTGGTCACCTTGCATCTGTTCTCACCTGATAGAGTCTGTGTGATTTTAAGCTGTAAAGCACCATGCTAACATCCATTGGGAACCTTCTGTTGGCTGGGATCCCCAGCTTCTCATTCTGGGCCTGCTCTGGAGAACACTGAGGAGTCCCTCACCAAGTACTTGTCTGATGTGCTAATGGGCTCTAATGAAAGCAGCCACTGTTGATTTGGAAGGCCACAGAGGAAGCAGTTCCATGTGCCAGGGCAGAGCCTTGGTAGTTGCTAAGCAAAGATTATATGTAGATATTTTGTTAACTAACCTGTGTTCCAATGATAAGAAAAATGCAAATTGAACCAAAAAGGAAGTTTTCCTTGAATGTAGAGTTCCATTTGTTTAGAGAGTTTGGCCAAATTAAAAAAAAAAACACACATGAAGATTACTACTCTAAAGGTTAAGAGTACCTTTAGAGATGCATGATAAGATCATAAATCTTAGAACTGGAAGGAACCTTTGAGGTCATTAAGTTCAATCTCCTCATTTTATAGATGAGGAAACTGAAATACGTTTTAAATGATTTGTCCAGGGTCCCCACAGTAAGTGACCAGGGTAGAATTTGAATCCAAGTCTTCCCAACTACAGTACCCAATCCACTAGGCCAGTGATGGTGAACCTATGGCACGGGTGCCTAAGATTTCACACAGAGCACTCTCTGTGGGCAAGAGGCCACCCCCTCCCACCCCCACCCCTAGTTTGTTACTAGAAAGGCAGAGAACCTTGGGCAGACCTGCTTCCTTTTCACTTTGTCCGATGACATTTTTTCACATCACCTGCCCCTCTTTGCCCAGAAGCCCAGTGGGAGCACATTCTCCCTCCCCTGTGTGGGGTAAGAGGGGAGGGGCATAGCATGTGGTCTCTGGTGGAGGATGGGCATGGCACTCAGTCTGGGGTGGGGGCAAGGCCTGGCACTGTCTCTGAATGGTTCACCATCATTGTTCTAGGACATGCTGCTTTTCTGTATTTATTTTGTAACGTCTTTGAGATCAGGCTGTTATTGTCTTTAGAATTACTGTTTATTTTTTCATCATTGTGTTCTCAAAAAGCTTTGCTACATGTTCTACTATGAGGTTATTTTTTAATTTCCTCCAGAGACAGAGGTTTGTTTTCATTTTTGATCATGGTACACCTCAGTGGGTAATCTGAAATGAAGAACATAGAAAAAGTTTCAGCATAATTTATATTGTCCTTGAACCCCAGCTGTTTTTAGTATGATGCTTATCCTGGGGGATAAAGGAATGGAACTGTGCTGGGTCCACCATGGCAGCCCAGGTAGGAGAAGGGCATCTGGGCTCACATTCATTTAATATTTTTCAGGCTGATCCATCCTGCAAGTGGCCGTTCCTACCATGAGGAGTTCAATCCCCCTAAGCAGCACATGAAGGATGACGTATGTAAATTTGGAAGACAAAAGTTTCCTGGTTTCCTCTTTAACTGGCCAGCAGTACTTATTGCCTAAAGTTTTTGTCTTTCCTGCTTCTTCCCCAGAAAAGACAATTAAGATAGATTTATGAACCATTGGAAAGTTCAGAAATATGAGGGAAAGGAAGAACAGTGTGGAGTGAATATACCTGAGAGAGAACTAGCAACAGTCTTAGAAGTTAATTATCTTGTATTGGCCTTTACATTTGAAAAATCTGGTGTTTAAAATTTAAAAGGCAGCCACAGTATCCAAGCCCAATGAGCACTTAAAAATTCCTTGATCCTCTCATACCTGGCAGATAATGGTCAGAGGCAGTCTCATTTATGGACAGATTGCTTGAACCAGGTTGGTTTTACAAAAAACAGCAAAGCTTCTTTTAGCAGAGAGGATCTCAAGATGTGATGGTCAGGTGGCCTGTCTTCTACCTGGATCTCATAGGATTTAAGGAAGGAAAAATGCTTAGAGATCCTCTAATTCAGCTCCCTTATTTTCAGGGTCACATGGGTAATAAGTAGGAGAGGCAGAATTCAGACCCTGGTCTTTAGACTTCACATTTTTCCACTATAATATACTGAGGAAAGGAAGAACATAAGAAAGAGAATCACAATTTGGGGAGGGAATGTGATCAGTTTGTCCGCCCTACTTATTACCCTCTTTCTGTTCCCAGGTGACTGGAGAACCCTTGATTCGCCGCTCAGATGATAATGAAACTGCTTTGAAAACCCGCCTGAAGGCGTATCACTCTCAGACTACCCCCCTGGTGAAGTACTACAGTAAGCGAGGGATCCATTCGGCTGTGGACGCTTCTCAGTCCCCAGATGTGGTGTTTGCCTACATCCTGGCTGCCTTCTCCAAAGCAACATGTAAAGATGTGGTTATATTTATCTAGGGGTCTGTTCACATAGGGGCCACTTGATCCTCCTCCTGTCTACTCGGGGAGGGCACAGAGGGAGGTTGACCCAGCCGGCAAGACACAGTGTTCAAGCTGTTAATTAAATAAGCACTTGATTCTTTCTTTGGCATGTGTACAACTGTCATGTCATCCATTTATATGTAATGGTGCTTGCATGTATGTGTGTGTGAGAGAGACAGGGTGAGTTTTGTTTGGTTAAAAGGGAAAGCAAATAATCCTAGTTCCATTTAGAACATACTTGTTCTCTCTAGATCCCATATCTGAGTATTGTCTACTCATCAGGTGACTATTCTAGAATGTAAGAACCCTTCCTGGAAGTCAGCTGAGAAAGGAAAGGAATTACCCAACATTAGGATAATCAGAGACCTGAAACTTAGTTCACAAGGAGGTGGGAACGGGGAGGTGGTGGGAATTCCCACCTAATCCGGCTCTCACCATTTTCCGGAATGAACAAAGAAGTCTGCTGATGTAGAAGTTCTGAAAACTAGCACAAAGGAAAGCATGCATGACTCTAATGGGAGCTACTGTGATTCTTCTTCTGGTCCCCACTGCTGTGGATACCAGAAGCCTAGAGTGACACCTAGAATTGTGTTGCAGTGGCCTCTGCACACATGGAAGCATCTGGGTAACTAGAATTGTAGCCAGGAGGAACAAGAGCAAGTAAAAGAACCATCTGGATCTTCTGGATTCCCTATCACTTCCTAAGGGAACAAGAGAAAGTGAGGATGATAATGAACCTTTCTGGAGCCCTGGAAGGTTTTGTAGAATGCTTTCCTAGATAGACAAGAAATGTAAGAATTATATCCCTTTTAACAAATAAGGAAGCCACAGCTCATAAAGGCCAAATGACTTGCCCATACACAACTAATAAGTTTTGTAGCTGTGATTGGAGCTCATACATATATGTGGTATCCTGAATATAAATCTGAGCTTCTGGTAACAATCTTATTCCAAAAGGCTTTCAGTCTTCATAAAGCAATAAATAAGAGTTCCTTGCAAGGGAGTTATTCTGCATTTTGGTGTCTGAGCATGATACAACAACCTAGATGAAATGAATGACCCTTTCACATTCAAACCAGCCCATTCTGTGTTGGCAGGAAATGCGGACTTCTGGTTGAACCACCCTTTTCCTTCTGAAGCTGTGGGCTGTGGGCTAATTTCACTGAAATTGTTTGAAATGCAAGACCTAGAAATGGCACAGTCTGGAAAAACCATTTTCGGTTTGGTAGTTGGAGCAATGAATAACACCCTCTGCCCTTCCTCCAGTTAGTCTGCTGATTCATTGGAACACAGATGCAGTTCACAGCCCCAACCTGCCCAGACATCTTCCCTCTTTGTCTCTGGGTTTCCCAGAAGGTTTGATCCCATTAGTCTGGCTAGTGGCTCACTCGGGCCTATTATTCATCCCTCTGTCTGGTGTGAGTGTTCCTGTGTGCCACATCCACTTTTCTTCTCTGGCTCTTGCTCTCAAGGCTAACATCCACTCCTTACTGAAAAGTGAAACCTGGCCTAACACTGTGTACTGATTGGAAAACACATGATTACTGAGAAGAGTGCAGAAGGGACCAAAGTGAAAGCAAAACAGTATAGTCACTGGGTTTCCCCCATGTCGAAGAGACCTTGTTTCCTTCTTTCCCCTCCACCCCTGCCAAGGGTCAGAGTCTTCCTTGCGACAAGGCCTCGTGGCTCCTGTGACTAGCCGGCCATGGGATTTCTGTAGTCCCTGACAGTTTCCTGACAGCCCCTGCCCAGTTCATCTCTCTCCCCGTCTTCCCTCAAATCCCCCAGACTTGTACATAGACCTTCAGGAACTGCTCTGGTTTCGAATGAGGGAGAGCTTGGGACTTGGAGTTGTCTTTGAGAAGCAGTCTGGTGGAGTGTGGCAAGAACCCCAGCCCGGGCGAAGAGCCAGCCCAAGCACCAGCACTTACTAATTCTGTAACTGGGCAAGTCACTTAATCTCTCTTTGGCCTCAGGGTCCTTGTCTATAAAAATACTTGATTTATCTGTCTCAGGGTTGTGAGGAAAGCACTTTGTTAAACCTTAAAAAATTCTAGATAGGGGCAGTTGGCAATTTTTTTTCTCCCTCAACTAGACTAAACCCCATGGCACCATTTCTTCCCTAAATTTTGTATCTTCTCCAAGGGCTTGGCCCAGTACGCTAGACACATTAGTTGTTCAGTAAAATGTTTGTTGAATTTTAATTTAGTGCTGGAAAGGCCCTTTGAGATCATCCATTCCAACCCCTTTGTTTTGCAGGTGGGGCTTCTGAGAAGCAGAGTATGTAAGGGACTTGCCCAAGATCACATACGTAGTAAGTAGGATTCAGACCCAGGTCTTCCTGTCTTCCTTACTCCAAATAAAGTGTTCCCTCCACCACCTGCCTTCTTCCTCTTCAAAATGTTCATAAGAAGGTTTAGAGCTGGACAGGATCTTAACATTTAGGCCAGCTCTTCATTTGCCAAGTGGGGAAACAGCCCCAAGTTGGGAAGTAGCCTTCCCAAGGTCATACAGGTGTATGTTTTTTGTTTTGTTTGTTTTTTTAAACTCTTAACCTCCCATCTTAGAATCAATACTGTGTGTTGGTTCCAAGGCAGAAGAGTGGTAAGGGCTAGGCAATGGGGGTCAAGTGACTTGCCCAAGGTCACACAGCTAGGAAGTGTCTGAGGCCAGATTTGAACCCAGGACCTCCTGTCTCTAGGCCTGGCTCTCAATCCACTGAGCCACCCAGCTGCCCCTCATACAAGTGTTAGTAAGTATCAGAGTCAGCATTTGAACCCTCTTCTGATTCCAAATTAAATCCCTTCCCATTGCACTAAAGATGGGAACCATCTCTCTGTGGGATCCCAAAACAGATTGGTTTCCGTCTTCCTTTATCCCTGCCCCCCTAAGCCATATTCTTGGAGTCCCTGAGGCTCCTAGCCCATAAAGCACATTGGGCTACCACTAAATGGCATGAGGCTTGGGCTTGGATGTCAGCCTCATACTGATTTGTTTGTTTGGGGTTTTTTGTTTTTTTTTTCCTTAAATGCATTTTGTCTTCTCTTGTTTCCTTTTTTATTTCAGCCAAATGACTGCAGGCCAGGCAAGACCGCACCATTGCTGACCAACTTCAGTGCAAGAGTCCAAGCTTTTAAATGTTGGGCAGAGGGGAGGGGTTGGTGAGGAACAAGAAGGGATATAAGTATTGGAGGGAGATTGTTTCAGTGGGTTGTTGGTTTTTACCATTCAAGTGGGCGTTTTATAAACAGTAGTTAGTTAGGAGGGTATATTAGGGGAAGAGGGATATACATTTTTGTGGAAGTGTGGGGAAGAGGAAGAAGACCTGGTGTTAATTCTATAGGATCTCTTGGGGACAGTTACCTTTCATCCAGGAATGTGATTGTAATTGAAAAGCCATTGACCTAAGACCTCATTTGTCTTTTATGGACCTCTAAGTATGCCAGATGGGGAGAGCAGTTACTCCCCTGTTGCCTCCTCTCTGTTCTGTACCTCATAACAGGGTAGATTTTGGTTGCTGACCATAACACCCCATATAATGTGACCAAATAATAGTCCCCATGTTCGAAAGGGTGATGAGGAATGTATGTGACAACGGTGGCTTGATAAGTTTAATGGAATTTATAAAGGTGAAGCCAAGGAAGGTTGATTCCTCCCATTTTATTTACCTTTGATATGATAAACTCCATTAATCTCAAGGGAAAAGCCATCATCAATTGCTATTTACAAGTGTATGTCCTCTGTTCTTGCCTTCTTTTCTAAACACTGTATAAAGAATCCTTTTTCTTTCTTTAAGAAAAAAAAAACAAAACACTTTGAAAATTGTCTCATTCCAAAGAAATTCCTTCCCCTTCCCAGCTCTTGTGGCTGAAACACAGCAGCCCTGCAGTGGTGTGTTTCATTTTTAAAACAAGGTGCCTTTCGCCTTTAACTGACCAAATGCTGCTCTTTTTTGGCCCTGGAATCAATAAAATGTATTAATCATTTGTAGCCCTGTGGTGATTGTTGTTTTTGGATGTGACACTGGTTTTGTGTACTTTTTAGCAGTTATTCATTTGCCACTGAAGGCTGAGACCGAATTGTTGGTGTTGAACAGTTAGATGTAGCTAAGTGCTAAAAACTTATACCTCCGTTGACCTTGAGTTTGTAAAACTTCCAATTTTTGGCCTGTCTTCTGAACACAGAGTCCATCATCACTCTTTTGCCCCAGCAAAGAAGGGCTTGTGAGTTACTGTGGTCAAATTGTTGCTCACCTCAGGGCCAACCTGGTCAGGAACCTCTCCAAACTTAATGAGTCAGGGCTAGCTGGGCTCATGCCACTACTACATTTCAAGGCTTCCCAGCCTGGTAGGATTTCTGGAGCTTGGGGGTCCTTCACTGTGCTCAGCCAAAACCAGCGGCTTTCACTGTGTAGCAGTGGAGCTTTAGAGAAGGACATGAAGAGACATATAGAAAACCTTGACTGTTGAGTACAGAAATAGCTGCTTCCTTTTAAATCTGACTATCATTCAGCTGGGAGTTTTCACAAACTAGACCACTTCTAAATTGCTGAGCTAGATTTTCCACTGTTTTCTTTTTCAGCTTCCTCTCTGACTAGGGAGATGGTCCACTTGTCTGTCCTGGTTAAATTCCCACCCCATCCACAGCTCTATCTCATACTCCAGGGAAGGAAGGGGAGTGTTTTTAAGCTTTTTGTCTTTACTACTGTACTGAATATTCATGTTTGTCCAGAAACCTTTGAGAGGACTTTCAAACAGCCACCATGCTGAAAATGACCTCAAGAAATAGAGGGAAATATGGAGAGTGGGTGAGTTTCAGGGAAGAGAAGAGAGATGTTCCATTTGGGACTTACATGTGGGATCTAAAACATCAGTGAGTTGGGGGCAGCTGGGTAGCTCAGTGGATTGAGAGCCAGGCCTAGAGACAGGAGGTCCTAGGTTCAAATCTGGCCTCAGACACTTCCCAGCTGTGTGACCCTGGACAAGTCACTTGACCCCCATGAGGTCTAGGCGCCTAGCCCTTACCACTCTTCTGCCTTGGAGCCAATACACAGTATTGACTCCCAAGAGGGGAGGTAAGGGTTTAAAATAAAATATCAGTGAGTTGTCACATTCGAGATGGCTAGCAGACTGTGTAGTATAGAACTAGAGTTCAGCAAAGAGATAAGGGGTGAATAGAAGGATTGGAATTCATTTGCATGGAAATAAGCCAATGAATGCTGGTCAGCAGAGGCTGTTGGGTTTATGAAGGGGGACCCATTATTGAAGAGTGACCAGGGAGCAGATCCCTATAGAGGAAACTTTCTTTTAGCACCAAAAAAGATTGTGAAATGGAAAGATCCAGGATGGTGGAGAATTGATCAACAAAAATATGGGCTCCAGATGGCCATGGAAGAAGAGGCTATTGACGAAAGGGGTAGGCCTGGGATGGATGGGGATGACAGTATGGAGGAGGTAGTGCAGTAGAGGGGAAAGGATTGACTCGGAAGACTGGACCACACAAATAAGGAGACCAGAGGAATAGAAGCTTGCCACTGAATGAGGGAAATGCCAGTTGGTTTCACTCCCACCCACCCACCCAACCTCCAGGCTTGGGTGATCACTCGAAATAGAAGAGCTGGTGATATTTGAAGCATGAGATTCTGTTCAGGTATCCGAGTCAGTGTGTGGCTTTATGATTTAGTCCTCTGGGCCGTACTGAATTCATTCCTGGCCGCCATCTCCATAACTTCTTCAAGATGGCAGGGAAGAAGTCATAGATTGTATAGGATCTTTAGAACCACAAGGTTACAGGTTTCTGACAGCTGTGCTGAGGTTCTCAAATGGCTGTATGTCCTCTTCAGTATAAGAATCTCCTACAAGTGGTCATCCAGGCTTCACTTGAAAATGTGCCACCAAAGGCAGCCCATGTGACTTTAGAGGATGAATAGATACTTTAATGTATCTTCACGTTAACGGAATTTTGCCTCATCATTTCAACCCACTAGTCCCGTTTCCATCTTCCAAGGACTAAATGAGCAAATAAGCTGAGCTCCTCTTTGCCATGACAGCCTTTCAGATATTCTTTTATTGTAAACCCTTCTCTTAGGATCAGTTCTAAGTATTGATTCCAAGGCTGAAGAAAGATAAGGGCGAGGTACTTGGGGTTAAGTGACTTGCCCAGAGTCATACAGCTAGGAAGTGTCTCCAGCCACACTTGAACCCAGGACCTCCCCTCTCCAGGCTTATCTCGTATCCACTGAGCCACCTAGTAGACCCTAGCCCTTCAAACATTTGAAGACAGTAGGCATGTCCTCTACTCCCAAATGACTCAATAAATAAGCATTTATTAAAATTCCAGGCACTGTGCTAGACACTGAGGAGACAAAATATGTGCTTCCATCGTGGCAGGGGGGACAATGCCTGGGAGATCATAAGGACAGAGTGGTGAGGGGAGGCATTCATAGCAAGAGGGGTCAGACAGACTTCACCCAGGAGTCAGCACTTAGACTGAGCCTAGAAGCAAACTAGGGTGCAAGCAAGAGAGAAAGAAGTACATTGCAGGCATGGAGCCCATCCAAAGGCATGAGTGGGAGGTGGAATCCCATACAAGATAGGACGAAAAGTGAGCATCTGAGGTCACGTAGGAACTTGGCTCTTCCTGACCCCACTAGACCTAACATCGTCCCGCGTACCCCCTGCGCCCTTGGCTAGACTGTGTGCAAAGAGCAGTCACGTGAGGGACCGAAAGGTACTAGGGAGCCAGATTGCAAAGGGTTTTTAAATACTAAATCAGAGTTGCGAATTGATCCACAAGGTCATAGGGAGCCCCTGGAAGCAATTGAGTAGTAGAGCGCATGACCAGTCCTGCTCTTCTAGGAAAATCATTTTGTCTGCTTTTTGGGAGGATGGACTGAAGTGGAGAGAAAGAACTAAGGCCAAGAGATGGATTGAGAAGCTAATGCAGTCATCTTTCCCAAGCTAAACATCTCCAAGTTTGATCCAGATAATACTGTTTTGAGCTGCCTTCATATTCCATAGTCATCTGGAAGCAGGTCATCAGCACCCTTAAAATTTACTGGCCAGAATGAAAATAGCACATTTGGATACAATTTCTGGGTCTACAAAGTCCCTTATTACAGGCCTGTGAAGTCAGCATTGGGACAGCTAACACAATACCTGGAATGTACCAGCTGGGCCTGGAGTTGGGAAGACCTGAATTCAAATCCATCCTCTGACACTGGCTAGCTGTGTGGCAAGTTACACAAACCTCTGCCTTGTTTTCCTCATCTGTCAAATGAGGATAAAAATAGGACCACGCTGTCAGGGCTATTGTGAGGATCAAGTGAGACAATATTGATAAAGCACCTGGCACAGCGCCTGACACATAGTAGGTGCCTGATAAATGTTAACTGATTGTTAGAGTGGAGCTGTCATCTCCGGCCCCCAGGAGATCCATTGGCATAGGCCTTTGAGCCTGTTTTTGGTTCCTCATCCCTTCTTCCCAGGCTAGCCTCCGCTGGGGCTGTAACGCCCTCGTTCTGCCCACTGGCTCTGTTGCTTCTGTCCAGGTCCCGGTTGGGCTCTCGCATGGCTTCATAGGCTGCTGCTGATACAGCGTCGCTGCCTCCTTCAGCTGTGGGTTCACTAAAGCTTTCAGTTCCTTTTCACACGGGCTGTTGTCCAACCCCATCTCTCCCGTCCAGTAGCTTTGAGCAGTTCATTTTTTTAAAACCTTGGGAAAGATTTCACGTTTATCCTTATTAAACTTAATCTTTTTAGATCGCAGAAGCAGAGCTGAAAGAGGCCTTAGAAGTCAAATTTTAATCCCTCCCTTTATAAAGGAAACCAATAAAGCCCAGAAGCTTGCCCACAGTCACACAGGCAGTAAAGATCAGAGCCAGGAACTGACCCCAGGCAGCAGGCACGCAGACTCCAATCGTCTTGCTGCCTCCACAGGCCCCTTGATCATGCCCATAATGAGTTAACTAGAATTGTGATCAAAGCCAGGCAAGTCTTGCTGGCCACAGGAAACCAGTCAGGAGACGGGGGTTCTCTGTCCTGGCTGTGGCACCATGACTAAGTAAGTCCCTTTCCTTCAGAGTAAAGTCAGTCCATTTAATTCCCTCATCCCTGAGATCCTTCGCCTTTTTCCTTTGGGAGGCAGGGTAGATGGTGTGTCCTTCATGCTTCAGAAAGATTGGAGGACTATTGGGGACAGAAACCCAGCTCCGAGGCTGGGGAAAGGAATGGACTCTCAAGTCCTGCCAGTCTCAGGGATAGTCGTTCAGAACTGGAGTCAGAAGACCTGCATTCAAGTCCCTGCAGTGCCATTTAGGAGCTGTGGCACGTGGGATATGTCACAATCCCACTGGGTCTTCTTCATCCCAAAGTTTGCTAGCTAGCTCCAAAGGTTAAAGTGAGGACCAAATTGGATAAATAACAGCATTTGTCATGATTTTAACAGCTAGGATTTATATAGCTCTTTGAGCAAAACACTTTAGAAAAAATATTTTATCTCCACAATCCTAAAATGTAGGTTCTCTTATTGGACATCCTCCAAGAGAGGAAAGTGGAGCTGAGCGAAGTTAAGTCATCTGCCCAGGGTCCCACAGGTAGGAATGTGAAGTAGAATTTGAACTGAGGATTTCTTGATTGCACATCCAGGACTCATCCTCTGGGCCACCTGGTTGCCTCCATGTGCTTTGTGAATTGAAAAAGCATTATGGAAATGTCTTGTATTTTTGGAAATGTTTTCATAGATTTATAGGTCTAAATCTGGACAAGATAATCTTCTTTCTTATCATTTTGACTTTCTTCCTTGGAATATTCCACTGAAGCTGGCAACCAGAAAATGATGAAAAGCCCCCCAGATTTGTATTCCAAGGAACTGGCTGTTGATCCCTTCCATTTGGGTTACACAACTTTAGGCTAGTCTCTCATTCTCTGGACCTCCCTGGCCTCATCTTTGAAGCAAAAATATTGGAGAATAATCCCTTCCAACAACACACCCTGTGAAATTGGGAAGAGGGAAGGGAGCACAATCCATGAGACTGGGTAAGAACACCAGCTCTATCACCACAGAGACCTCGGAGATTACCAGAGGGAACTCGTACCCTGGAGAAACTCAGGAACATCTTTCTTCTGCCTAAAAGCCCATTGAGGAAAGGACCTACTTCTTCTAGCTGATGGTCTTTCATTATTTCAAACCCCAAAGAGTGTTGTTCTGATGTAGATCTTGGAAAGCATAGGCATCCGTGTGGTTAGGTGTCTTTCTTGCTGTTTATGATCATCTTGCATCTTGAAAAAGGCAAAAGACAGGCCAGGGGGATGACATACCCTTTGTGAAAAAGAAGGGAAGCAGGACCTTTTTGTAGAAAGAATGGAAACCAAGTAGCCACTCATTGATTGTGGAGTGAGTGAACAAACTGGGCTACATAAATGTGATGGAATATAAAAGTGCCATGAGGGAAAATGAATAAGAAAACATGAGAGAAATGGGAAGATTTCTATGAACTGGTAAAATGGGAGGAAGCAAAAACAGGATCACAATATGGAATGTGAATGAAAGGACCATTAAAAAGAATTGGAAAACTCTGATGTTAAAGAGCAGTTGTGGTCCTGAGGAAATTCACCTCCTGCCTTTAGTTAGCAAGATGTGTGTCCCAGGGAAGGTGATGGCACACATGTGGAAGGTGGCATGTGCTATTACCAGCTGATTTTGCTTAACTATTTCTCCTTGTCACAGAAATGACTGACATAAAACCAAAGGCATCAATAGAAGGAAGAGAAGGGAAAGGAAAGAGAGAGGAAGGAAGGAAGGAAGGAAGGAAGGAAGGAAGGAAGGAAGGAAGGAAGGAAGGAAGGAAGGAAGGAAGGAAGGAAGGAAGGAAGGAAGGAAGGAAGGAAGGAAGGAAGGAAGGAAGGAAGGAAGGAAGGAAGGAAGGAAGGAAGGAAGGAAGGAAGAGTCTGAATGAATAGGAGAGCTAAAATATTTGGTGGCAAGGAGTGGGAATAAAGGAGGTATGGCCAAGAGGTAAAAAGCTTTCTTTCCTATACCTAGTTCACAAATAGGTACCCTGTGATGCAAGGCAGGAACTTTGGACAGGAATCAAGTTCTAACTTGTAAAGCATAAACACAATCATGTTAGGATTAGTGCAATTCCCCTCAAAAACAGAACAGGCTTCCTCTGAAGGCAGTGAGTTGCCCATCTCTGGAAATGTTCAAACAGAGGTTACATGACCTTTTGTTGGACATGTAAAGGAGATCCCCACTTAGGTGTGGGTCAGATGAATGGCATCAGAGATGGTCCTTTCCAACTAGAGTCTTTGACACTTTAGAGGACCAAGGACAAGATCAGCATGGGCTGGGCAAGAAAGAAGAGTGGAAAATGGGGCTGGGTGCCAAGGAAACTTCACTGTTAATGGCCCGCATTCCTATTCACTGGGGACACTGTCGGCATTTTGACTGTGAGCAAGGGCAGGTGTTGTACTGCAGATCTGAGCAGAGGGGTGGTGTACCAGAACACAACCCCAGGGGTTTTCCTTCCTGTTAATGAGGCCACCAGCTGCTCTAACAGCCCGAGTAGCAGGTGAGGAGGTGATGGGGAGAGGCCAACAATCTGACAGCCTTTGCATCTCATGTGGCCCTGAAGGTGGGATAGTCAGGAGAACAAGAGCTCCCTCCCTGCGTCAGCATCCGTGTCCAAGGTACACACCCAACCCATACGTACATAGCCTCTCTTCTCCCTGGAGGGCTGATGCCCAAACCCTGTGTCCTACAAGGATGCTAATTATATTCATGGCACCAGTGCCAGGAGATGATGCAGAAATTACCCTGTGGCTTTCTTTGGTAGAAACAAGAGCAACAACATGGGCCCACCCTACTTTTCCAACCTTATTACACATTACTTCCTTTTACTTACACACAAGTCTAGCCAAACTGGACTTCACATGTAACACTCCCTCTTCTGGATTTTTGCTCCAGTCATCTCCCATGCCTGAAATACCCTTCCTCCTCCTTTCTGCCCTCCAGAATCTCTGGTTTCTTCCAAAATTGAGCCCAAGCACCATGCTAATCCACCTTCCACTCAGCTGCCAAAGTGAACTTCTTAAAGAGCAGGTCTAAACACTCACTCTCCCCTTTCCCTGTTGCCTCCAAGATCAATGTAAAACCCTCTTTAGCATTTAAAGACCTTCACAACCTGGCCCCTTTCTAATTTTCCAGTCTTCTTACCCTTCCACAGGCTCCAGGTTCCAGCAACACTGGCCAGATTCTCGTTGTTCCTCCCACATGTCCTCCATTTCCCTTCTCCTTGCCTTTATACTGGCTGTTGTTCCCCATGCCTGGAATACTCTCCCTCCTGACTTCCTTTCAAATGCCACCTCCTGCATAGAAAAGGTTTTTCCCAGTCCTTCGCCTACCTTTCCCTGCCCCTACCAGCAAGTGCCTTTCCTCTGAGATTACTGCCCTTTACACTGTATCCATCCATCTGTATGTACGGAGTGATTTGCATGTTGTCTCCCCCATTAGGACGTGAGTACCCCGAGGACAGAGACCATGTTTTTGCCAATCTCAGATCACAAACACACGCACACACTCACCCTTGGACTCTTCCGTGAAGCCTGTCCAATTTGGCATGGAGCCTGCTAGAGCCCACACTCCACTAGGGTGACCTTCGCCGGGGAACTGTCAATGGGGAAGCATATATGACAAGCCAGCTGCCGCTGCTCCCCCAAGTGGGAAGGCCAGCCTGGGCAAGGGGAGGATCCACCACCTGCCTGATGGGCCCTGTAGGGATACCGGAGAAATTCAGGAGATGGCCCTTGCCCGCAAAGACGACTCTTGGGGAGACAAAAGCTGTGCCCATTAAAAATGAGTTTTAGTGACGTCTTCCAGCTACCCCCAACAAGACTTCCCTGGGAACAAAGCCAGCTGTTAACAGTGACCACAGACAACCTGAATTGGGTAACCACAGAAAACTTATGTATAAATTTGTTACTGGAATAAAATAAAGAAAAATTTTTTTTTAAAAAGCTCTTATGCCACACTGACCTCCTCTTCCTTCCCCTGCCACACGGCTCACCCGTCGCCCCCAGCTGCTCCAACAAAGAGATGCATTTCCTCACTATTTCTTCAGGGTCCAAGTTGGATCGTTCCAACTGGACAGTAGCAGGAAGCCCCACTGTCAGTCAACACCCATTTATTAAGCATCTACCATGGGCCAGCTCCAGGGTTACAAAGAAAGGCAACAGACAGTCTCGGCCCCCAAGGAGCTCACAGACTAAGGGAGGGGGTGATATATGAACGACTATATACAAACAAGATGGAGACAGGACTCTTTGGAGATAATTGGCAGAAGGAAGACATCAGTAGTAAGTCAGACTCTTAATTTTATTATTCACACTGCTTTCATGATGGTGCTTTCTCCTCCGACCCTCATTCAAACATGCCTCTATTTCTCTGAATCCCTCCTATTAACTATTATTTTTTGCAGCACAATCATGTGCATGACATCTATATATTCTGCCCCCATGAAGTGAGTGTCCAGTACAATAGCACAATCGTGCAGAGGTTTACAGAAGGACAAGAGGGAGTTCCATTAGTCAGGGAAGGCTTCCTGGAGGTGAGACCTGAATTGAGCCTTGAAGGATAAGGAGAATTTAAAGGGACAAGGAGGAACAGGAAGTACCTTCCAGGAACCTTATGAACAAGAGACCCAGAGGCAGAATGAGTAGCCCTGTTGGTGACACCCAGAGGAAAACAGTCCAAATATAGGGCTGGGCAGCCCATATGATCATAGGATCCAGAGTTGAAAGGGCTCCTGGAAACTATCTAGTCTGACCTTTCCATTATACAGATATGGAAACTGAGACCAACGGTGACTGACTTTCCTAGGTTCACATAGGTAGTGACTAGCAGAAAAGATCTTCCAGATAAAGGGAACCTTGAGCCTTCTTAGCCTCTGACTCAGATCCAAGCTCTCTTCATTTTTGCCACACCTTTAGGCAGCATTACATAGTATGGAGTTCAGAAGTTGGGTTCAAAACAAAAGCACCTCAGCCACTTACTGGTCAACCAACTCCATTTATCTGTGCCTCAGTCTATAAAATGAGGGGGTTGGACTCGGGGCCTCTAAGTCCCTTCCAGCTCTAAATCTGTGATCTTATAAAATATAAATCCTATGGAGGTAGGAGTGAGTATTCAAGGGCAGCCCTTGCTCTATTGCTGTGTTGTAAAAAGGCTAATTATCTCAGTATCAAGAAGACCCACCTAGAGAACAGGCTACCTCTCAAAGTACTGGGATCCCCTACACTGGAAATGTTCAAGGAGTGGCTGGATGGCTACTTGTCAAGGATATCATAGAAGGAATTCCTACATTGGATGGAAGGATGACCTTGGAGCTCCCTTCCTGTTCTGAAGTTCTAGGATTCTCTGAGTAGAAGAATTATTGACTAGTCAAATTTCTGCTCTCTTCTTCTGATCAGGTAGTTTTGTCTAGTGTTTCAATAAGAAAAGCAATCTAAGAATGTATGGCTAGAAAGCAAATTCAAATCGTGGCTCAGACACTAGCTGTGTAACCCTGGACCAGTTACTTAATTTATCTCAGCCTCAGTTTCCTCATTTGTAAAAAAAAAAAAAAGGATAATAATAGCGCCTTCCTCAAAGGGTTGTTGGGAGGATCAAATGAGATGCCATATATACAACACATTATAAACTTTAAAGCATTCTATAAATGCTGGTTATTATCACTGTCATTCTTATCATAGACCCAATCCCTATCTATAAAAATATCATAGAATTGCAGAGTTGGGATAGACCTCTTGAGGGCATCCAATCCAACCAATATGTCCAATATACCAGAGAGGTAGTCATTCAGCCCTCTCTCCCTGAAGACCAGCAGTGTTAACACCGAACTCCTTACCTTATCAGACAGCCAATTTCACTACTGAACATCTCTAACTGTTAGCAAGCTTTTCCTCACATCAGTCTAAAATCTCCCTCTCACCAATTCCTGAAAATAAGAGAATTGCAAGCAAAAAAACCCAACAACAACAAAAACTGAGGTTTCACCTTTCACCCAGGAAACTGCAAAGATGATAAAGGATGGAAATAATCAATGAATCTGAACTGCAGTGAAATAAACAGGAAAATTAAAATGCTTATTAACAGTGGATAACCTGGGTCTGGGTTCTTCTCAGTTGGAAACAAGAATAGAAGACCCAGACCGCAATGGCTGCTTTAGTCCAAGCATTTTCCCTCTTTTGGGGCTAACTCTCAAGAAAGGTAAACAACTACTAGGTCTGTATTCCAAAGAGTTAAAAAAATGGGGATGGACCTGTTTAATCAGAAATATTTATAATTGTGTTTTTTTGTGATAAGAAAAAAATTGGAAAATGAGGGGATGCCCTTCAACTGGGGAATGGCTGACCAAATTATGGCATATGATGGTAATAGAATATTATTATGCTATAAAAAATGATGAAATGGTTGATTTCTACAAGAATTAGAAAGACCTCCATGAACTGATGCAGAGTGAAATAAGCAGAACCAGGAGAACAGTGTACACAGTACGTGAAACATTGTGGGATGGGCTACTAACAGCAGTGCAATGATCCAGGACAATTCTGAGGGACTTGAGAGAAAGAATGCTATCCACCTCTAGAGAAAGAACTGTGGGAGTAGAAATGCACATAAAAACATACAATTATCACTTATTTTTTTGGGTACATGAGATTTGGGGTTTTGGTTTTTAAAAATTATTACAAAAATGAACAATATGGAAATAGGTTTTGAGTGATAATACATATAAAACCCAGTGGAATTGCTTGTCAACTCCAGGAGTCAGGGAGGAGGGAGACAACATGAATTGGGTAACCTTGGAAAACTTATGTATAAATTTGTTACTGGAATAAAATAAAGAAAATTTAAAAAAAATTAAAAGGTGGACAGCCTGACTGTTCAAAGCTGACCGATCTTGTCCTAGTTTGATATTAAGGGAGGTATTTGCATTCATGACAGGGAGACAGGAGACAGATTGTCCTTCCTTTTTCCATTCCAAAGTTCTTGAGCTGATCCCTGGCCCTTATGCTAACACTGACCTCCTCTTCCCCTGCCACTCTTCCTTTGCCATATCTGGGGCTCTCTGAGGCTGAGGTGGGGTGGTAGGGGCAACAGTGGTCTCCAAACTTCTCCCCACCTGGGAATGTTAGGACTCCCTGATGCCCAGGAATGGAAGAAGGAAGGGACCTGGTGCTATTGGGCCTTCATGATAGTCTGGATCCAGGCCAGACCTGCATCCTGGACCAGGCCCCAGCTCCATCACATGCTAAGGGTACCCAGGAAGCAGTGAAGAGCTGGTGATTGTGAGGGAGAGCAGTGAACAAGATTATTGAAAATTTGGGAGAAAAGGGTCAAGTTCTCTGAAGTTTGGGGCAAGCTTGTACTGAGGCCTGCAAATTGAGAAGCCAGTTTCACAAAACAGCATGTTTTTCCCTGAGATTAAAAAAATGTGTTCTCCATCTGTCATCATGTATTTTCTTTTTCTTCTTTTCTTTTTATGCATTTAATACCTTTTATTTGTGTAGATGCTTAAAAAAAGGTCAGAATCACTTCCTAGTATGCCCCTCCCACTGAATCATCCATGGTAACAAAGAAAAACTGAAGCAAAACTCAACCAGCAAAGTGACTGTGTCTGACAGGGTATGCATCATTGCACAGCCATAGTTCCCCAATTATGTTTCCTCCTTTTTTCTCTGGCTCCAATATTGATCACTGCAATGAACCTAAGTTCAGCACCATTTTAGTGTAGCAACAGAGAATGATGCCCCATATATGTGGCGAGGCTTCAAGTATGGGGGAGCCTATGGATATGTATGTGGCTCTAAGGGAGGCAGAAGAGAGATCTCTAGTCTCCTTCTCTTCCCACAAAGAAGACTTTCCTTCCTTCTAAGAGGGGAGGCACGAGATGGGGCCAGAGGTCACCATTCTATTCTCAGAGAGAAAAGGACAAGTAGCAATTTAGAAGTATATTTACCTGCTCCCTTAAATAGAATTCATCTTGGAGATATGATCAGGTTCAAGCTAACTTTTCATTGCTTTGTCCCTTTTGAGAGGAAGGAAGATTCTAGGCTCTATAATCAAGGCTTGATCCTTCCCCTACCTAATACCAGTTCCATAATGAGCACACATAGTGAAAAGTAGAGAAACCCACTTATCCAAATTGTAGCAAAACAGAAAGCAGAGAAGGAAAAACAGAGAAAAGATAAGCATCCCTTTCACATCATAATTGTCCCAATCGCAGTTTCAATATATCATGGGCTGGCATAAGAAATTAAATAAGACTCTTGGGGGAGTTTTTCAGAAATCACAGCTAAGACATGAAGGCCAGCAGATGACAAAGGAAAAGTTTAGAAACTCACAAATACATAAAACATATGTATAGTATAATATAATATCAATATATTTTTATCCTTTAATACCATAAATATAGACAATTTTTTTTTTTTTACTATAAACATCTCACAAAAGAAAAAGAAAAAATTCAGCCTCCTTCTCTGGTTTGAAGAGAGAACCAAAAAATTTTATGCAGATTTTCCACATTATAGGGGCACCATACCCTTAATCTCTACAATGTGGGATACCTATATATACCAGACAATACAGAGTGAAGGGGCTCTCCCATTGGGAATGAGATAATTCAGCTCAACCAAAAGAGTGTCCTAGTTCTCACCCAAGGGGGAAACTTCCCTAAGTAGCAAACTAAGTAGCTCATCCCACTTCTTCCCAAAGTCTTCTTTTTTTTTTTTTTTTAGCAATCTGAAGTGGGATTGGTCTATTCCATCTTCTCTCTTGAAACTGGAAACCATCTCTTGAAGAAAATTTGAAACTTGACCATTTCCTAAGAGGAGACTCAAAACTGAAACTCTGTCTCTCACCAATTCCACCCCACCCCTCACGGAGGGCAGGGTCTTCATCTTCACCAATGATGAGAAAGTGCCATAACCAATGGGCTTTGAGTCAGGGATTTCACTAGTATCACATTTTATTCTTCCTGTAGAATCTCTGAGGGCATCTAGCCCAAATCCTACCTTCTCTAACCTCTCACTCTACCAAAGTGACCATCCAGTCTCCAGTGGAAGGTCTCCTTTTAGCTGCTCTTTGACTGATTCAATCAAATGAATTCCAAGAAGTAATTGCAATTCCTTCAATTCCACAAATACAGATAAATTAATGAGAAGTGGAAACCATACCATATGAAAAGCAATTGGAAGGAATGGAGATGTTTAGATTTATAGGACATATGTTTATTGACTTCACTTGACTCTATGATTCTGGGATACCCTAACAGGTGTTGGCCACATATAGCTTCTTTATCAGAAAAGTACAGATCTTTGAAGCTGGTCTACTTAGTCTCTCTGCTTCCTTGTGTCTGTACCCCACTCTCTTCACACAAATGAGAGATACATCTTGTTCTGCTTGACCCAGAAAGATGAACTAGGGCCAATAGTTGTAAAGATTACAGAAAGACAAAATAAGGTTGTTTCCTAATAAGAAAGCTTAACTAGCTAGACCCTGGGTAAGTCATTTAACCTCTCAAGTCTCCGTTTCCTAATCTGTAAAATGTGGATAATAATAGTGCCTGAGGGGCAGCTGGGTAGCTCAGTGGATTGAGAACCAGGCCTAGAAATGGAAGGTCCTAGGTTCAAATCTGGCCTCAGCCACTTCCTAGCTGTGTGACCCTGGGCAAGTCACTTAACCGCCATTGCCTAGCCCTTATCACTCTTCTGCCTTGGAGCCAATACATAGTATTGACTCCAAGACAGAAGGTAAGGACTTTTATTAAAAAATAAAAATAAAAAATAATAGTGCCTATATCCCAGAGTTGTTAGGAGAATCCAATAAGACAATACATGTATAGTGCTTTGGAAATTTTAAAGTGCTATATAAATACTAGCTCTTATTATCATTCGCATCACCATCATCATTATCTCCTCAAAGTAGGGGAAGTAATAAGACAAGGCCCAACTTTTGGAATGGACTGACTCAGGAAAGAAGTTCTCTGTTACATTTACTCCCCTTCAAGTGGAGGATGGAGGTACACATTTTGAGGGTTCTTTAGATCCAGTTTGTCCCTTTGGCAAAATCTGGAATAGTTGATGTCTCAGATCCCAACCAGATACTTGACTCTATGATTCTGGGATACCCTAACAGGTGTTGGCCACATATAGCTTCTTTATCAGAAAAGTACAGATCTTTGAAGCTGGTCTACTTAGTCTCTCTGCTTCCTTGTGTCTGTACCCCACTCCCTTCAAAAGGCACCGAATCACAGAATTTCCTAGCTGGAAGTAACCACACCAACCATCTAGTTAAACTCATACCCCAAAAAAGAATCATTCTACAATGCAGCAGACAAGCGGTCATTTGGTTTTTTGCTTGAAGACCTCCAAAGAAGGGGAATCCACTACCCATTTTTGGATAACTCTAACGATCAGGAAGTTGGGGAGTTTGTTTTGTTTTTCTGTACACCACATCTAAATTTGCCTCTTTGCAAATTACCTTGTAGTTCTGCTCTCTGGGACCAAACAGAGCAAATCAATTCACTCTTTCATATAGCAGCCCTTTAGATACCTAAAGACACACAAACTGATGAATTCAGGTAAGCAGAACCAAGAAAATAATGCACAATGACAAGTAAATGGAAAGTCCTTTCTCTAACATTTATCTCACCATTCCTTGCATTATAATTATTGAAGTTAGAGATGGATTTGAACTCAGGAAGATGAGTTTTCCTGACTACATGTCCAGTACCACCTCACTGCCCTGTAACGGACCTTAGATATCATCAAGATACATGTGGATGAATAGATTATGTCCCCAATCAGACTTTCAATAGAAGGTTTCAATAATGCTTGAACTGTATTGGGAAAGCATCATAGTAGAGGATTTGGAGTCAATGGACTGAAGTTCAAATCCAATCCCTGCCACAGACTGCCTTCGTAAAGCACAGGCATGCCCCTATCACTTCCCTGCTATTATTTATTTTAACCCTTACCTTCTGCCTTAGAATCTATACTGTGCTTTGGTCCCAAGATAGAAGAGCAATAAAAGCTAGGCAATGGGGGTGACTTGCCCAGGGTCACACAGCTAGGAAGTGTCCGAAGTCAGATTTGAATTCAGGATCTCTAGGCCCGGCTCTCAATCCACTGATCCATCTAACTGCCCCACTTCCTTGCTATTATTAATAGAAACACAGATCTATTGATGAAAGGAAATATTTGTTGTTATTGTTCAATTGTTTTCACCTGTTTATAACTCTTTTATGACCCTCTTTGGGATTTTCTTTTTTTTTCTTTTTTTAATTTTATCTTTATTTTATTTCAATAACAAATTTACACATAAGTTTTCCACAGTTATATGATTCATTTTCTCTCCTTCCCCTTCCCTTCCCCCCTCCCAGAGTTGACAAGAAATTCCACTGGGTTATATATGTATTATCATTCAAAACATATTTCCATATTATTAATTTTTATAAGAGAATAATTTTATAAAACCAACTGGAGAAGAAAATGGCAAAATACTCCAGTTTCTTAGCAAAGATACTGGAGTATTTTGCCATTTTCTTCTCCAGTTCATTTCATAGATGAGGAAACTGAGACAACCAGGGTTAAGTGATTTGCCCAGGGTCATCCAGCTAATAATTGTCTGAGGCCATATTTGAATTCAGGAAGATGAGTCTTCCTGACCCCAGGCCCTGTGTTCTATCCATTGTGCCACCTCGATGCCCTGGAAGGGACCCTAGATACCCTCAAATCTAACTACCACATTTTACAGATGAAGAAACTGAGGCAAGAGAGGTTAAATAGCACAGGTAGTAGTTATCTGAGACAGGATTAAAATCCAGGAAATTCTAACTCCAAGTTGAGCACACTGCATCATCTACTCTGGCTTTTAAAGCCCTTCACAAACTGGTTCCCATTGATTTGCCATGCATTACTTTTCTGCATCCATGCCCCACCTTTCCTGATCTCCCTAGACACAAGCCCTTCTCCCTCCCCACCCCCCATGACCTGCTATTAATTCTGTACATACTTTTTACCTACTCATGTTGTCTGCCCTCCCAACAGAATGTAAACTGTCTGAGAGTGGGCACTGTTTCTTTTCTTTTCTCTTCTCTTCTTTTCTTTTTCTTTTCTCTTTCTTTTCTTTTCTCTTCTCTTCTTTTCTTTTCTCTTTCTTTTCTTTTTCTCTTCTCTTTTCTTTTCTCTTTCTTTTTTCTCTTCTTTTCTTTTCTCGTCTCTTCTTTTTTCTTTTCTCTTCTTTTTTGTCTTTGTATCCCTGGTGCCCTGCACAATGCTTAGCATATAGTAAGTAGGCACCTACCTAATAAATGCATGCTGATTGCCAGATACCTATGAAAGGTTGGGCAGCTTTCCAGAGTTCCCCAAAGCCTTCCAAATTAAGTTGCAACCAGTGTTCCAGGCCCTTCTCCAACCCTAATCTCTCTAGGCCTCAGTTTCCTCATCTGCTTTGGATGAAGTGCTCTCTGAGGCCCTTTCCAGCTCGTCATCCTAGGAGCCTCAGATCCATGAACTGAACTGATAACTAACCCACTTCTTAGGCAGGAGAAGGAAAAAATGAGCTTCCCAAATCCAAACTAGCCCCTGCACTGAGCTGTCAGCTGCAGCTCTAGAAACTTCTCATGACTAAGAAACAGGCCCCGTGCTTTGTTTTGTCTGATAGCCCTGCCTGGGAGTGGTTTGGACGCCTCCCAGGATCACTGACCATGACCCTTGGCCGGGACTGGCTCTTCTGCCACGTGTTGGAGCTGGCTGGGAGCAGAGCAGGAGGGGGTGGGAAGGAGGCTGGGAGAGCTGATTGGGGAAAGGCCCTTCAAGGCTGTCAGCACAGCCCAGGCTGGCTCAGCTCCATCTAGTAGGCCAGCCCCATGGGGAAAGAGTCCATGCCTGGGAAGTGGGAGGCCTAAATTCTAGTACAAGCTCTTCTACATTTAATAATAGTCCCAGCCTTCATTTCTAGAGTGCTTGAAGGATTACAAAGCGCTCTTTCACAAGAGCCCTTGCAAGGGACTTAGTCCAGGTAGGTATTATGTCTCACCCATCCCAGGGGAGTTGTAGGCTTCCTTGAGGGCAGAACCTGCATTCTTTTTCATCTCTGCACCCCCAAGTCCAGCCCAGTAACTTACTGGCTTGTTTATACTAGAACCTCAGCTTCTGAAATTTTTCCCCCTTTTACAGATGAGAAAACTGAGGCACACAGAGGTTAAACAACTTGCTCAAAGTCTAGAGCATGTGTTCTGCCTTGTAGCCCAGACTTACCCACTACACTATCCTAGTAGACTTTATTATTGTTGTTGTTTTTAATTTTATCTTTATTTTATTCCAGTAATACATTTACACATAAGTTTTCTAAAGTTATATAATTTATGTTGTCTCACTCCCTTCTTCCTTTCTGCCTCCCAGAGCTGACAGACAATTCAATCTGGGTTATATGTGTATTATCACTCAAAACATATTTCCTGGGTTCAAGTCTGGTCTCAGACACTTCCTAGCTGTGTAACCCTGGGCAAGTCACTTAATCCCCATTGCCTAGCCCTTACTGCTCTTCTGCTTTAGAACCAATACCCAGTCTAAGGTGGAAGGTCAGGGCTATTAAAAAAAACCCACATATTTCCATATTATTCATTTTTGTAGTAGTCTTATAAAGCCAAAACCCCAAATCACATATCCAAACAAACAAGTGATAAATCCTGTTTTCTCCTGTGTATCTGCTCCCACAGTTCTTTCTTTGGATGCAGATAGTGTTCTTTCTCATAAGTCCCTCAGCTTTGTCCGGGATCGTTGCATTGCTACTAGTAGCAAAGTCTATCACAGTTGATGGTTCCACAATGTTTCCATTGGTGTGTACAATGTTCTCCTGGTTCTGCTCATTTCACTTACCTTGGGTGACTTTGGGCAAGTCACCATCTTCTTCCTGGCCCTATTTTCCTCCTTGAAGAGGTTGGACTAGACTAGACATTGGATAAAGAATCTAGAGTAGACCAGATACCCCACTTCAGTCCAAGACACAGTAAGAAGCATTAGAGCTTCCCCCTTTACATATATTTTCTTTCCTTCTTGAAAGAGAAGGAAGAAGAAGAAGAAAAAGAGGAGAAAAAGGAGAAAGAGAAGAAAGAGGAGAAGGAGAAGGAGGAGGTGGGGAGGAGAACAAGGAGAAGAACAAGAACACCCTGGGACCTGGCATTCAGGTGTGACTCATCCCCCTATCTCATGCTTTCCTTAGAACACGTGAGCCTTTTCTAACCAGAGAGTCAATAGGAGCAACCTTTTGTGGCTAGAAACCTGGATCTTCACAGCACCTCTGGGAACTCCTGAGTCACCAGTCAAAAAAAAAAAAAAGCCCTCTAAAGAAAAAAGGCCTCATCAGATAGGCCCTGTGGTGTCCCAGGCAGAAACAGACTGACCTTTGAAAAGAAGCAAAGGACCAAGGTAAGCATCTGTCCACTTCCAAATGGACTAAATATACAGAATGAGACATACATTTTAAAAAATTGGTCTATTTGTTACTATTATTAAAGTTCCCAGGTTTTATTATTTTATTATTTATTTTTTAAATTATTTTAAATTTATTTAAATTTATTTAATTAATTAATTGTTTTTTATTTAATTTAGTTTTTAAAATTAATTAATTTTAAATTAAATTTAAAATATAAATATAAATTAAATTATTTATTTATTAAATATTATTATTTATTATATTAAAATTATTATATTATATTAAAGTTATTAAAGTTCCCAGGTGTCTCCCACCCTCCCTCCTCTCCCTGTACTAGAGAAGATATCATTTAACCAAAAAAATAGCTCCATATATATTATATATGTACATATAAAACTATATTTTGTTTGTTTCTATTTATCATCCTTTCTCTGGAGGTGGACCTACACAAGTCACTCTTTAAACAATATTTCTGTTGCGGTATATAATGTTCTCTTAGTTCTGTTCATTTCACTCTTCATAATTCACGTAGGTCTTTCTATGTAGTTTTTAAAAAATTAATCCGCTTATTGTTAAGGTGCAATAGTACTCCATCACTTATTTAGCCATTCCCTAGTTAGCAAGCATCTCTCCCATTTCCAGTTTTTTGCCTCCATAAAGAGAGATGCTACAAATAGTTTAGAATCCATCAGTTTGTTCCCCTTTTCCGTGATCACCTTGAGAAACTGACCCATCTTGGGTCTTGGGAAACAGTAGTTAGTATTGCTGGGTCATGGAGACATGCATTTTGAGACATGGCTGATGCAGGAATTTGTTTTGCTTGACTTGTATACATGTTATAAAAGTTTGGTTCTTGTTCTCATTCTTGTTCTTCTCCTTTTCTTCTCCTCACCTCCTCCTTCTCCTTTTCCTCTTCCTTCTTCTATTCTCCTTTTTCTCCTCCTTTTCTTCCTCCTCCTCTTCCTCCTTCAAGAGGGAAAAAATATGTAAAAATTTTAAATTTTAAATTTAAATTTTTAAAAAAGAGGCATAGTTGCCTCTTCCCTATAGAGGAAGGAGCTCTGAATCTGAAATAAAATAATCAGGATTTTGTGTTCTAGCTCTACCCCTTCCTACTTATGTGACTCAAATAAAATAGATAAAGCATTAGTTAATTTGATTTCTTATTAAACCCTTACCTTCCATCTTGGAGGCAATACTGTGTGTTGGCTCCAAGGCAGAAGAGTGGTAAGGACTAGGTCATGGGGGTTAAGTGACTTGTCCAGGGTCACACAGCAGGGAAGTATCTGTGGTCAGATTTGAACCCAGGACCTCCCATCTCTAGGCCTGACTCTCAATCCACTGAGCCACCCAGCTGCCCCCGAGTTAATTTGATTTTTAAAAGGAAAGAAGAGAATTAAATTACCAGTATCAAAACTGAAAATGGTGAATTTGACTCTCTATGTGACCTTGAGCAAGTCCCTACATAATCTCTGGGCCTCCATTTCCTCCTCAACAAAATGAGGGCATTGTACTAGAGTCTCCAAGTGCCCTTCCAGTACCTATTTCCTTGCTCCAAGAAACAATCCCCAGGTCTCAGCTTCTCTTTAACGTAAGGCTTAGGGTGGAGGCTAGATTCCCAGAACTCTTGGGCTCTTTTCCCAGTTCCAACTGGCTCTGGTTAGAGAAGAAGGCTCTCTTTAGCTCAGGCTTGGATAGTGGAAAGATCAGTTTAGACTCAGAAGACAAATCTCTGGTCTGCATCTAACAAGCTTTCTGGTCTCAGGCAGGTTTCTTGTCAATAAAACAAAGATATTGGACTGGCTCTGACATTCTTAACCTGGGGTCCATGAACTTGTTTTTTTGTAAAATATTTTGGTGATTATATTTTGATGTAACTGGTTTTCTTTGTAATTCTTTTTGAACTTTATTTTATGCATTTAAAAACCTGATTCTGAGAAGAGATCTTTAGGCTGCACCAGACTGCCCAAGGGGTCCAGAATGCAAAGAAGGTACTCCTGGGACTGTGGAAGATCTCAGAAGTCCTCCTTCTAGCTCCAGATCATAAGTCCTCTCCTTGCATCCAGTCCAGATTAGACTACAAGAAGCCAGGATTGGGGCATTATCTCCAAGGCTTCCTTTCTACAAAGGAGAAAAGAAGTGCTGGCTGCTACAATTCTGGATATAATTCCAACTGCTCGTTGGGCACCTCCCTCCTCTATCACCCCCTATCTAGGCCACACTTACCTTCTCCAAGCCATTATTCAATTTTAAATAAATATTCACCTTCTCTCTCATCTCCCTCCTGCTTCCCCATTGGGAAACTGAGGGGGAAAAACCATCGTTACAAACATGTAGGGTCAAACAAAATAAATTCCCACATCAACCATGTCCATTAGCTACTCAAAAGGATTTGTGAGCTCCTCCTTATGAATGCTCCCTTGAATTCAGGCTTGCCCATTCTTCTGACTCCTGTCATGTGCCCCCAGAGAGACTCCCAACATGCTGGAGACCTTTCTCATGTCCTTTGAAGTTGCCTGTGAACTGGCTACCCCTTGATCCTGACTTGAGAGTGGACCATCTTTTTCCCCACCCTCTTCCATCTCTCTGCTGACATCTTTTTCACTACTTGGTACTTCTCCCACAAAGTCCCTATTCATAAAACACCACCAGCCTGCCTCTCCATTGCCCTTAATATAAACCTGGATTTTAATTTTTGGACTATGGTGCCCCATGATCTGCAGCTCAACAACATCACCCAATAAAGTATTCATCTGGGATCCTAGTCTGGAAAGGACTTCAGAACTATCTAGTCCAGCCTCTTCATTTTACCCATAAGGAGGTCACATATTTAAAAATATGGGCCAGAGGACAGCTTGGTGACTCAGTGAATAGAGAACCAGGCCCTGAAATAGGAGGTCCTGAATTCAAACCTGGCCTCAGACACTTCCTAGTTGTGTGACTCTGGGCACAGTTATGTGACTCTGGGGCTTTGCCCCAGTTGCCTAGCCCTTCCTGCTCTTCTGCCTTGGAAGGGATACTTTAGTATTGATTCTAAGACTTCTAAGGTAAGGGTTTCATTTTTTAGGGAAAAAAATATAGGCCTATGTTTCAGGAAGAATTTTGGAGTCATGAAAAATACTTCAGT